>NC_060173.1:24018203-24160703 GCF_021184085.1 Oncorhynchus gorbuscha | reverse complement strand
TGCAGAGCATTATAAGCTCAGTGGGTATAGTTATGAGAGTCCCATGGTTACAGCTATAAGATCTTCATTTGAGCCAGTTTGGAGCAGCAAGAAGATAATCATACAGCAACAGGAAATGTGGATTATAATTCATATAATGCATTTTTCATAAAGGAAAAAATTCTAAGTGGAAATTACAAACTTCAAAAACCTTTTTAAACCTTAAAATACACAAAGTGTTCATGCAACAGGGTGATCAAATTAGCATCCATCGTGTGGACGAGACAAGGCCTCATTAATGCTGTTTTTCCTGGACTGCCAGCAGTTCCACCACCACCCCTCCTAATGGGCCGCCCGGGCAGGACTCTTCTTCTGGATAATTAGGCAGCTATTGTCCTTGTAATTATTATAGTTACACCCTGGCACACCCCCCCCCCTCATTTCCCCCCACATGGTGGCAGGGATCAGAAGACCATTTGTCAGTTTTTTTGGGGCATCGTTATTTTGCTGCAGGGGGGTGGTTTGGGGGACGAAGTGCCCCTCTTTGCAGGGGCTCGACTCAGTGGCAGAGGGGCCAACGCACAGAGGGCATTCTGACCGGCCACAATGAGACATGATGTCTTTGTGACCTGCTTGGAAATAAACTGCAATTAGTGCTGACAGATCCGCATGCAGTACTCTTCCACCACCACCAACATCACTTGCATTTACTGTAAGACTTATAGCCTGCTCAAGGTGCTGGTTAACTATAATATATGCCATGCATTTATCCAAAGCAACTTACAGTTATGGTTGCATGCATTTTACGTATGGGTGGTCCTGGGAAAAGAACCCACTACCCTGGTGTAACAAGCACCAAGTGAGCTTTGTATTGTTAACTCAGCACCCTTTGTGTGCCTATACATATAAGGGCCATAAGATGCGCCAGGGTCCACACTACCATGACTGATATTAGTTTACTAAAGAGTAGATAGTCCTAGAGAGGACAAAGAACAGTAGTTGCTCTCAGAGGTATTATCTGTGCTGAGGCGTTAACAGACATGGCCAGGGGAGAACTAACATACCACATTACTCGGGTCTCATTGTACACTTACAGAAGGACACTGCTGAAGTGTACACATTGGCTTGCTGCACCTCGTCTACACTCAAGTCAGTCAGTCTTCTGTTGGTGGTTCACATAAGATAAGTACAGCTGGTTATATAAGCATACCATTACAGATACACAGCAGTTTCCTGAGTACATCCACACAATCCAAGGAAAATGACAATGGGTAAACTTTTTGTATAGGGTGAGACATTTTGGTAACAGACCATAAAATAAAATCAAGAACCAACATACTTCCGTTCCCTGTAGTTGTATAACTGTTCCTGTTTGTGGGTTCTGTATACGCCATCATAAACAGCCATGGATTTTCAGCTGTTTGTCTTCCTTATGGTGTCGTCATTTCTAGATAACCTTTCACCAAGCACAGCGAAAGTCTGTACTCCAAGTCTAACTTATGGTGCAGTATACATGATAACAAATTTATAACACCATTCACGTTCTGAACAAAAATCCTAAATGATTATGTTTTACTCTGTCTTCAATCAAACAAACACTGGATTGTGTCTCACGTAACCCTAGTCTAACGTTACTATATTCTAAATTGTCATTCATTACTCAGCTATTAGGAAGGAATAAAAAATGGAAAAAAGTCTGGAATCATGGGTACGTTAACTAAACCCATGAGCTTTTAGTTAAATAGAGCAACTGGAGAGAGTTAATCAAGACCTCACTATGAAAGCTATAAAGCCAGTGAGTAGTCTAGTCTAGTCACAGCACTGGTAGTGAATGTTAAACTGAATGACTAAAGACCAACCTATCAGGATGTTATTTGGGTCATCATTAACTACCCTCACTATTCCCTGGAAAGACAACTGAAATCTATCTTGTAAACTCAGAGGTAGCTACTGTGGTTGGTTTTATAGAGTGTGTACATACACTGAGTGTACAAAACATTAAGGACACCTGCTCTTTCCATGATATAGAATGATCAGGTGGAAGCTATGATCCCTTATTGATGTTACTTGTTAAAGCCACTTCAATCAGTGTAGATGAAGGGGAGGAGACAGGTTAAAGAAATATTTTTAAGCCTTTACACAATCCATGTCTCAATTGTCTATGTGTGCCATTCAGAGGGTGAATGGGCAAGACAAAATATTTAAGTGCCCTTGAACGGGGTATGTTAATAGGTTTGTGTCAAGAACTACAACGCTACTGGGTTTTTCACGCTCAACAGTTTCCGGTGTGTATCAAGAATGGTCCACCACCCAAAGGACATCCATCCAACTTGACAAAACTATGGGAAGCATTGGAGTCAACATGGGCCAGCATCCCTGTGGATGCTGGGCCACGCTTTGACATCTTGTAGAGTCCAGGCCCCAACGAATTGATGCTGTTCCGAGGGTTAAAAGGGGGGGGGGTTCAACTACATTTTAGGAAGTTGTCCTTAATGTTTTGTACACTCAGTGTATTTATGCAGTGGTAGGGAAGTCAATTCAAGTAGGTACACACTTTTTTTACCATATCAAACAACATAACGAATGCATAAGATGTCAATACATAAATTCATTTATTGGCAATCCAATCTAATCCATTAATTCTGCATGATTTGAATTTGTAATTTGGATATTCTGTGTGTACCTACAGTTCACCCTCAACAACAACACAAAGGGATGACGTGAAAACAATTGAGAACAGTGGCTGTTCCAGCACTGCCTGGGGCGTCTTGGGTCTGGCAATGCTTTAGTTTCTTCCTCTGACAGAAGAGCTGAGGACTATAAAAGCACACACACACGCTCACACATGTGCGCAGGCGCTTTATGGTAATGTTTACCACAAACCCTCATGCACTTGCTAGTTCACAGTGCAGTGAGTGCATATGGTATTTCATCAATGTAGAAATGCCAAAAGGAATTCTGATATTTCCTGTTAAACCGTCTTCTTGGCAAATACTGTGAGAATATTCTGTCTGTTGATTCTGTTCCATTATGTTTGTAAATATACAGTAACTAATTTGTTACGCCATTACTTGTGTTCGTTATTACACCTGTATTATTTATACTGTACCTCCCTTTGACATACTGTATTGCTCACCTTGTATTACACCTTCTCTTATTATGTCATTGTTGTTATACCTTTATATGATGTGTGGGTCTAATCCTGAATGCTGATTGGTTAAATCCGCATTCCAGCTGTTGTCCATTCCACAAGTTACCACCGGCTAAATTTATGACTTTAAAATGCCTATTTACTCTGTTCCATCTGAATGCGCAATCCACTGTATCATCAGCCCAGCCAGGCAATTTATATACTTGATCTCCACTATAAAAAAGCATCTAGACATTATCTCACATTTCTTTTAGACTAACATTTTGTTTTCAACCGCAGAGATTTGTAAAACCTTGCTCTGTCTGTTATGCAGGTGAAGGAGGACCCAAACGCGACTTAACAGAAACAGAGTTTATTAATGCTCAAAACCGAATAACTGAAATCCTCTAGATAGTAGAGGGGAAAACAACTGGAGAAGCGGCCACAGACTGCAGGTCGCTTCGGGTAGGCGCAGGCCGTAGTCAACTGAGACACCTGCTCACACGCAGCGTCTGAAGAAGGCACAAAACACGACAGGACAGGGTGATACACAATCACGGCAAAAAACACGACAGGACAGGGCGAAACGCAATTACAGCATGGAATACAAAACAAGGAACCGATGGAACAGGAACGGATCACAAAGGAATAAATAGGGAGTCTAATCAGGGGAAAGGATCGGGAACAGGTGTGGGAAGACTAAATGATGATTAGGGGAATAGGAACAGCTGGGAGCAGGAACGGAACGACAGAGAGAAGAGAGAGCGAGAGAGTGAAAGGGGGAGGGGGAGAGAGAGGGATAGAACCAAACAAGACCAGCAGAGGGAAACGAATAGCATGGGGAGCACAGGGACAAGACATGACAATAAATGACAAACATGACAGTACCCCCCACTCACCGAGCGCCTCCTGGCGCACTCGAGGAGGAATCCTGGCGGCAACGGAGGAAATCATCGATGAGCGAACGGTCCAGCACGTCCCGAGACGGAACCCAACTCCTCTCCTCAGGACCGTAACCCTCCCAATCCACTAGGTATTGGTGACCCCGTCCCCGAGAACGCATGTCCATAATTTTATGTACCTTGTAAATAGGTGCGCTCTCGACAAGGACGGGAGGGGGGGAGGGAAGACGAACGGGGATGCGAAGAAAGGGCTTAACACAGGAGACATGGAAGACAGGATGGACGCGACGAAGATGTCGCGGAAGAAGCAGTCGCACAGCGACTGGATTGACGACCTGGGAGACACGGAACGGACCAATGAACCGCGGAGTCAACTTACGAGAAGCTGTCGTAAGAGGAAGGTTGCGAGTGGAAAGCCACACTCTCTGGCCGCAACAATACCTTGGACTCTTAATCCTGCGTTTATTGGCGGCTCTCACCGTCTGTGCCCTGTAACGGCAAAGTGCAGACCTCACCCTCCTCCAGGTGCGCTCACAACGTTGGACAAACGCTTGAGCGGAGGGAACGCTGGACTCGGCAAGCTGGGATGAGAACAGAGGAGGCTGGTAACCCAGACTACTCTGAAACGGAGATAACCCGGTAGCAGACGAAGGAAGCGAATTGCGAGCGTATTCTGCCCAGGGGAGCTGTTCTGCCCAAGACGCAGGGTTCCTGAAAGAAAGGCTGCGTAGTATGCGACCAATCGTCTGATTGGCCCTCTCTGCTTGACCGTTAGACTGGGGATGAAACCCGGAAGAGAGACTGACGGACGCACCAATCAAACGACAGAACTCCCTCCAAAACTGTGACGTGAATTGCGGACCTCTGTCTGAAACGGCGTCTAACGGGAGGCCATGAATTCTGAATACATTCTCAATAATGATTTGTGCCGTCTCCTTAGCGGAAGGAAGTTTAGCGAGGGGAATGAAATGTGCCGCCTTAGAGAACCTATCGACAACCGTCAGAATCACAGTCTTCCCCTGCAGACAAAGGCAGACCGGTAATGAAGTCTAAGGCAATGTGAGACCATGGTCGAGAAGGAATGGGGAGCGGTCTGAGACGACCGGCAGGAGGAGAGTTACCCGACTTAGTCTGCGCGCAGTCCGAACAGGCAGCCACGAAACGGCGCGAGTCACGCTCCTGAGTCGGCCACCAAAAGCGCTGGCGAATAGACGCAAGAGTGCCTCGAACACCGGGATGACCCGCTAACTTGGCAGAGTGAGCCCACTGAAGAACAGCCAGACGAGTGGAAACAGGAACGAAAAGGAGGTTACTAGGACAAGCGCGCGGCGACGCAGTGTGCGTGAGTGCTTGCTTAACCTGTCTTTCAATTCCCCAGACTGTTAACCCGACAACACGCCCATAAGGAAGAATCCCCTCGGGATCAGTAGAAGCCACAGAAGAACTAAACAGACGGGATAAGGCATCAGGCTTGGTGTTCTTGCTACCCGGACGGTAAGAAATCACAAACTCGAAACGAGCGAAAAACAACGCCCAACGAGCTTGACGGGCATTAAGTCGTTTGGCAGAACGGATGTACTCAAGGTTCTTATGGTCTGTCCAAACGACAAAAGGAACGGTCGCCCCCTCCAACCACTGTCGCCATTCGCCTAGGGCTAAGCGGATGGCGAGCAGTTCACGGTTACCCACATCATAGTTGCGCTCAGATGGCGACAGGCGATGAGAAAAATAAGCGCAAGGATGAACCTTATCGTCAGACTGGAAGCGCTGGGATAGAATGGCTCCCACGCCTACCTCTGAAGCGTCAACCTCGACAATGAATTGTCTAGTGACGTCAGGAGTAACGAGGATAGGAGCGGACGTAAAACGTTCTTTTAGAAGATCAAAAGCTCCCTGGGCGGAACCGGACCACTTAAAACACGTCTTGACAGAAGTAAGAGCTGTGAGAGGGGCAGCAACTTGACCGAAATTACGAATGAAACGCCGATAGAAATTAGCGAAACCTAAAAAGCGCTGCAACTCGACACGTGACCTTGGAACGGGCCAATCACTGACAGCTTGGACCTTAGCGGAATCCATCTGAATGCCTTCAGCGGAAATAACGGAACCGAGAAAAGTAACGGAGGAGACATGAAAAGAGCACTTCTCAGCCTTTACATAGAGACAATTCTCTAAAAGGCGCTGTAGAACACGTCGAACGTGCTGAACATGAATCTCGAGTGACGGAGAAAAAATCAGGATATCGTCAAGATAGACAAAAACGAAAATGTTCAGCATGTCTCTCAGAACATCATTAACTAATGCCTGAAAAACAGCTGGCGCATTGGCGAGACCGAACGGCAGAACCCGGTACTCAAAATGCCCTAACGGAGTATTAAACGCCGTTTTCCACTCGTCCCCCTCTCTGATGCGCACGAGATGGTAAGCGTTACGAAGGTCCAACTTAGTAAAGCACCTGGCTCCCTGCAGAATCTCGAAGGCTGATGACATAAGGGGAAGCGGATAACGATTCTTAACCGTTATGTCATTCAGCCCTCGATAATCCACGCAGGGGCGCAGAGTACCGTCCTTCTTCTTAACAAAAAGAACCCCGCCCCGGCCGGAGAGGAAGAAGGCACTATGGTACCGGCGTCAAGAGACACAGACAAATAATCCTCGAGAGCCTTACGTTCGGGAGCCGACAGAGAGTATAGTCTACCTCGAGGAGGAGTGGTCCCCGGAAGGAGATCAATACTACAATCATACGACCGGTGAGGAGGAAGGGAGTTGGCTCGGGACCGACTGAAGACCGTGCGCAGATCATGATATTCCTCCGGCACTCCTGTCAAATCGCCAGGTTCCTCCTGAGAAGTAGGGACAGAAGAAACGGGAGGGATGGCAGACATTAAACACTTCACATGACAAGAAACGTTCCAGGATAGGATAGAATTACTAGACCAATTAATAGAAGGATTATGACATACTAGCCAGGGATGACCCAAAACAACAGGTGTAAACGGTGAACGGAAAATCAAAAAAGAAATAGTCTCACTGTGGTTACCAGATACTGTGAGGGTTAAAGGTAGTGTCTCAAATCTGATACTGGGAAGATGACTACCATCTAAGGCGAACATGGGCGTAGGCTTATCTAACTCTCTGAAAGGAATGTCATGTTTCCGAACCCATGCTTCGTCCATGAAACAACCCTCAGCCCCAGAGTCTATCAAGGCACTACATGTAGCGCCCGAACCGGTCCAGCGTAGGTGGACCGACAAAGTAGTACAGGACTTTGATGGAGAGACTTGAGTAGTTGCGCTCACCTGTAGCCCTCCGCTTACAGATGAGCTCTGGCTTTACTGGACATGAATTAACGAAATGTCCAGCAACTCCACAATAGAGGCACAGGCGGTTGGTGATCCTCCGTTCCCTCTCCTTATTCGAGATGCGAATCCCTCCCAGCTGCATGGGCTCAGTCTCAAAGCCAGAGGGGGAGATGGCTGCGATGCGGAGCAGGGAAACACCGTTGATGCGAGCTCTCTTCCACGAGCCCGGTGACGAAGATCTACCCGTCGTTCTATGCGGATGGCGAGAGCAATCAAAGAGTCCACATCTGAAGGAACCTCCCGGGAGAGAATCTCATCCTTAACCACAGCGTGGAGTCCCTCCAGAAAACGAGCGAGCAGCGCCGGCTCGTTCCACTCACTAGAGGCAGCAAGAGTGCGAAACTCAATGGAATAATCCGTTATGGACCGTTCACCTTGGCATAAGGAAGCCAGGGCCCTAGAAGCCTCCCCACCAAAAACTGAACGGTCAAAAACCCGAATCCTCTCCTCTTTAAAGTTCTGGAAATCGTTAGAGCAAACAGCCCTTGCCTCCCAGATAGCTGTGCCCCATTCTCGAGCCCGGCCAGTGAGGAGTGAGATGACGTAAGCAACCCGAGCTCTCTCTCTAGAGTATGTGTTGGGTTGGAGAGAGAACACAATCTCACACTGCGTGAGAAAGGAGCGGCACTCAGTGGGCTGCCCGGAGTAGCAAGGTGGGTTATTAACCCTAGGTTCTGGAGGCTCGGCAGGCCAGGAAGTAACAGGTGGCACGAGACGTAGACTCTGGAACTGTCCAGAGAGGTCGGAAACCTGAGCAGCCAGGTTTTCCACGGCCTGGCGAGCAGCGGACAATTCCTGCTCGTGTCTGCCGAGCATGGCTCCTTGGATCTCGACGGCAGTGTAACGAGCGTCAGAAGTCGCTGGGTCCATTCTTTGATCGGTTCCTTCTGTTATGCAGGTGAAGGAGGACCCAAACGCGACTTAACAGAAACAGAGTTTATTAATGCTCAAAACCGAATAACTGAAATCCTCTAGATAGTAGAGGGGAAAACAACTGGAGAAGCGGCCACAGACTGCAGGTCGCTTCGGGTAGGCGCAGGCCGTAGTCAACTGAGACACCTGCTCACACGCAGCGTCTGAAGAAGGCACAAAACACGACAGGACAGGGTGATACACAATCACGGCAAAAAACACGACAGGACAGGGCGAAACGCAATTACAGCATGGAATACAAAACAAGGAACCGATGGAACAGGAACGGATCACAAAGGAATAAATAGGGAGTCTAATCAGGGGAAAGGATCGGGAACAGGTGTGGGAAGACTAAATGATGATTAGGGGAATAGGAACAGCTGGGAGCAGGAACGGAACGACAGAGAGAAGAGAGAGCGAGAGAGTGAAAGGGGAAGGGGGAGAGAGAGGGATAGAACCAAACAAGACCAGCAGAGGGAAACGAATAGCATGGGGAGCACAGGGACAAGACATGACAATAAATGACAAACATGACACTGTCTCTGACATTTGCAACATTGTTTCAATGTTCAAATTGGATCTCCTGCTGTCCCATAGTAATGAACGTGTTGGGAGTCGGGACGAGACAGACAGACAGGCAGTGTTTCTCAGCCAGTTGAAATCATGAATCAGCTGGCATCATTTTAAACAAAAAAATGTACATTGAAAAAAGGTCAAACAAAACGAAGTGCAGCTAGTTTGCAGTATTTCCAGCTTCAGTTTGGAATGATTATGTTGCTGTGTTGTTGGCTGGCTCCTCTGAACAACGGTGTCCTGACGTGTGAGCGAGCACATTTTGAACGGCAGGCGAAATCGCGTCTCATTAGCTCATTGTTATGGATGAATCCAAATAAATCTCACCTAGAAAACAGCTTAAACAAATGCAAATCCAGCTACTTTTCTGTTATTCTGGCTGCACTTTGTGATGTTACTGTAAGTTAGCCGTAGTTGGCTAGCTAGCAAGCCATGGATAAGAAATTTGCCAGCTAGTATGGCGTTGGAACTATTAGAATGAACAACTGGGTCGCGTCCATAAATACAGAACAAAAGACTGAACGACTGGGTTACATCCCTGGCAACCTCAATGGATAGACTGAACGACCAGCCGGATTGGGTAGCAACCCTAGATTTGTGTCGTGACTACTAAATCTTGTGGAAGAATGAAAAAGTATGCATAAATTCATCAAAATCTCTCTTTATAAAAAAATATATATTATTTTACATTTTTTTAGGAGGTAGATCAGCTTTAATATTGCAGATAGATTGTAGCTTCTATCAATGTAATCGTCTGCATCACTTCCTTTTAGTATATATATATATATATATACACTGCTCAAAAAAATAAAGGGAACACTAAAATAACACATCCTAGATCTGAATGAATGAAAGATTTTTATTAAATACTTTTTTCGTTACATAGTTGAATGTGCTGACAACAAAATCACACAAAAATTATCAATGGAAATCAAATTTATCAACCCATGGAGGTCTGGATTTGGAGTCACGCTCAAAATTAAAGTGGAAAACCACACTACAGGCTGATCCAACTTTGATGTAATGTCCTCAAAACAAGTCAAACTGAGGCTCAGTAGTGTGTGTGGCCTCCACGTGCCTGTATGACCTCTCTACAACGCCTGGGCATGCTCCTGATGAGGTGGCGGATGGTCTCCTGAGGGATCTCCTCCCAGACCTGGACTAAAGCATCTGCCAACTCCTGGATAGTCTGTGGTGCAACGTGGCGTTGGTGGATGGAGCGAGACATGATGTCCCAGATGTGCTCAATTGGATTCATGTCTGGGGAACGGGCGGGCCAGTCCATAGCATCAATGCCTTCCTCTTGCAGGAACTGCTGACACACTCCAGCCACATGAGGTCTAGCATTGTCTTGCATTAGGAGGAACCCAGGGCCAACCGCACCAGCATATGGTCTCACAAGGGGTCTGAGGATCTCATCTCGGTACCTAATGGCAGTCAGACTACATTTGGTGAGCACATGGAGGGTTTGTGCGGCCCCCCAAAGAAATGCCACCCCACACCATGACTGACCCACCGCCAAACCGGTCATACTGGAGGATGTTGCAGGCAGCAGAACATTCTCCACGGCTCCAGACTGTCACGTCTGTCACGTGCTCAGTGTTAACCTGCTTTCATCTGTGAAGAGCACAGGGCGCCAGTGGCGAATTTGCCAATCTTGGTGCTCTCTGGCAAATGCCAAACGTCCTGCGCAGTGTTGGGCTGTAAGCACAACCCCCACATGTGGACGTCGGGCCCTCATACCACCCTCATGGAGTCTGTTTCTGACCGTTTGAGCGGACACATGCACAGTTGTGGTCTGCTGGAGGTCATTTTGCAGGGCTCTGGCAGTGCTCCTCCTGCTCCTCCTTGCACAAAGATGGAGGTAGCGGTCCTGCTGCTGGGTTGTTGCCCTCCTACGGCCTCCTCCACGTCTCCTGATGTACTGGCCTGTCTCCTGGTAGCGCCTCCATGCTCTGGACACTACGCTGACAGACACAGCAAACCTTCTTGCCACAACTCGCATTGATGTGCCATCCTGGATGAGCTGCACTACCTGAGCCACTTGTGTGGGTTGTAGACTCCGTCTCATGCTACCACTAGAGTGAAAGCACCGTCAGCATTCAAAAGTGACCAAAACATCAGCCAGGAAGCATAGGAACTGAGAAGTGGTCTGTGGTTATCACCTGCAGAACCACTCCTTTATTGGGGGTGTCTTGCTAATTGCCTATAATTTCCAACTGTTGTCTATTCCATTTGCACAACAGCATTTGAAATGTATTGTCAATCAGTGTTGCTTCCTAAGTGGACAGTTTGATTTAACAGAAGTGTGATTTACTTGGAGTTACATTGTGTTGTTTAAGTGTTCCCTTTATTGTTTTGAGCAGTGTATATACAGTACCAGTCAAAAGTTTGGACACACCTACTCATTCCAGGGTTTTTCTTTATTTGTACTATTTTCTACATTGTAGAATAATGGTGAAGACATCAAAACTATGAAATAACACATATGGAATCATGTAGTAACCAAATAAGTGTTAAACAAATGAAAATATCTTATATTTGAGATTCTTCAAAGTAGCCAACCTTTACCTTGATGGCATTCTCTCAACCAGCTTCATGAGATAGTCACCTGGAATGCATTTCAATTAACAGGTGTTCCTTGTTAAAAGTTAATTTGTGGAATTTATTTCCTTAACGCATTTAAGCCAATCAGTTGTGTTGTAACAAGGTAGGGGTGGTATACAGAAGATAGCCCTATTTAGTAAAATACCAAGTCCATATTATAGCAAGAACAGCTCAAATATGCAAAGAGAAACAACAGTCCATCATTACTTTAAGACATGAAGGTCAGTCAATCAAGAACATTTCAAGAACTTTGAAAGTTTCCTCAAGTGCAGTCGCAAAAACCATCAAGCACTATGATAAAACTGGCTCTCATGAGGACCGCCACAGGAAAGGAAGACCCATAGTTACCTCTGCTGCAGAGGATAAGTTCATTAGAGTGACCAGCCTCAGAAATTGCAGACCAAATAAATGCTTCACATAGTTCAAGTAATAGACACATCTTAACATCAACTGTTCAGAGGAGACTACGTGAATCAGGCCTTCATGGTTGAATTGCTGCAAATAAACCACTACTAAAGGACACCAATAATAAGAGGAGACTTGCTTGGGCCAAGAAACACAACCAATGGACATTAGATCGGTGGAAATCTGTCCTTTGGCCTGATGAGTCCAAATGTTTGGTTCCAACTGCTGTGTCTTTGTGAGACACAGAGTCTGTGAATGGATGATCTCTGCATGTGTGGTTCCCAATGTGAAGCATGCAGGAGGAGGTGTGATGGTGTGGGGGTGCATTGCTGGTGACACTGTCAGTGTGGCTACCACAGCACTGTTTAATACTTTTTTGATTACTATGTGATTCCATGTGTTATTTCATAGTTTTGATGTCTTCATTATTATTCTACAATGTAGACATTAGCAAAAAAGAAAGAAAAACCCCGAGTAGGTGTGTCCAAACGTTTGACTGGTAATGTACATACCTACACACATAAATACATACAGTTGAAGTTTATATACATCTTAGCCAAATACATTTAAACTCAGTTTTTCACAATTCCTGACAATTAATCAGATAAAAAATTCCCTGTCTTAGGTCAGTTAGGATCACCACTTTATCTTAGGAATGTGAAATGTCAGAATAATAGTAGAGAGAATGATTTATTTCAGCTTTCATTTTTTTCATCACATTCCCAGTGGGTCAGAAGTTTACATACACTCAATTAGTATTTGGTAGCATTGCCTTTAAATTGTTTAACTTGGGTCAAACGTTTCAGGTAGTCTTCCACAAGCTTCTCACAATAAGTTGGGTGAATTTTGGCCCATTCCTCCTGACAGAGCTGGTGTAACTGAGTCAGGTTTGTAGGCTTCATTGCTCGCACACGCTTTTTCAGTTCTGCCCACAAATTTCCTATTGGATTGAGGTCAGGGCTTTGTGACCAAGCTTTAACTTCCTGACTGATGTCTTGAGATGTTGCTTCAATATATCCACATATTTTTCCTACCTTATGCCATCTATTTTGTGAAGTGCACCGGTCCCTCCTACAGCAAAGCACCCCCACAACATGATGCTGCCACCCTCGTGCTTCAGAGTTGGGATGGTGTTCTTTGGCTTGCAAGCCATCCCCTTTTTCCTATAAACATAACGATGGTCATTATGGCGAAACAGTTCTATTTTTGTTTCATCAGACCAGAGGACATTTCTCCAAAAAGTACGGTCTTGTTCCCCATGTGCAGTTGCAAACCATAGTCTGTTTTTTTATGGCGGTTCTGGAGCAGTGGCTTCTTCCTTGCTGAGCAGCCTTTCAGTTTATGTCGATATAGGACTCGTTTTACAGTGGATATAGATACTTTTGTACCTGTTTCCTCAAGCATCTTCACAAGGTCCTTTGCTGTTGTTCTGGATTTGCACTTTTAGCACCAAAGTACGTTCATCTCTAGGAGACATAATATGTCTCCCTCCTGAGTGGTATTACAGCTGCGTGGTCCCATGGTGTTTATACTTGTGTACTATTGTTTGTACAGATGAACGTGGTACCTTCAGGTGTTTGGAAATTGCTCCTAAGGATGAACCAGACTTGTGGAGGTCTACAAAAAAAATACATCCACAGTACACCTCCAATTGACTCAAAGGATGTCAATTAGCCTATCAGAAGCTTCTAAAGCCATGACACCATTTTCTGGAATTTTCCAAGCTGTTTAAGGGCACGGTCAACTTAGTGTATGTAAACTTCTGATCCACTGGAATTGTGATACAGTGAATTATAAGTGAAATTATCTGTCTGTAAACAATTTTTGGAAAAATGCAAATTATGGTGGAAAATAAGTATTTGATCACCTACAAACAAGCAAGATTTCTGGCTCTCACAGAACTGTAACTTATTATTTAAGAGGCTCCTCTGTCCTCCACTCGTCACCAGTATTAATGGCACCTGTTTGAACTTGTTATCAGTATAAAAGATACCTGTCCACAACCTCAAACAGTCACACTCCAAACTCCGCTATGGCCAAGATCAAAGAGCTGTCAAAGGACACCAGAAACAAAATTGTAGACCTGCACCAGGCTGGGAAGAATGAATCTGCATTTTTTATTTATTTTTTATTTGACCTTTATTTAACCAGGCAAGTCAGTTAAGAACAAATTCTTATTTTCAATGACAGCCTAGGAACAGTGGGTTAACTGCCTGTTCAGGGGCAAAACGACAGATTTGTACCTTGTCAGCTCAAGGGTTTGAACTTGCAATCTTCCAGTTACTAGTCCAACTCTCTAACCACTAGGCTACTCTGCCGCCCCAGGTAAGCAATTTGGTTTGAAGAAATCACATGTGGGAGCAATTATTAGGAAATGGAAGACATACAAGACCACTGATCATCTCCCTCGGTCTGGGGCTCCACGCAAGATCTCACCCCGTGGGGTCAAAATGATCACAAGAACGGTGAGCAAAAATCCCAGAACCTACTGAATGACCTGCAGAGAGCTGGGACCAAAGTAACAAAGCCTACCATCAGTAACACACTACGCCGCCAGGGACTCAAATCCTGCAGTGCCAGACGTGTCCCCATGCTTAAACCAGTACATGTCCAGGCCCGTCTGAAGTTCGCTAGAGAGCATTTGGAGGATCCAGAAGAAGATTGGGAGAATGTCATATGGTCAGATGAAACCAAAATATAACTTTTCGGTAAAAACTGAACTCGTTGTGTTTAGAGGACAAAGAATGCTGAGTTGCATCCAAAGAACACCATTCCTACTGTGAAGCATGGGGGTGGAAACATCATGCTTTGGGGCTGTTTTTCTGCAAAAGGACCAGGACGACTGATCCGTGTAAAGGAAAGAATGAATGGGGCCATGTATCGTGAGATTTTGAGTGAAAACCCCCTTCCATCAGCAAGGGCATTGAAGATTAAACGTGGCTGGGTCTTTCAGCATGACAATGATCCCAAACACACCGCCCGGGAAACGAAGGAGTGGCTTCGTAAGAAGCATTTCAAGGTCCTGGAGTGGCCTTGCCAGTCTCCAGATCTCAACCCCATAGAAAATCTTTGGAGGGAGTTGAAAGTCCGTGTTGCCCAGCAACAGCCCCAAAACATCACTGCTCTAGAGATCTGCATGGAGGCATGGGCCAAAATACCAGCAACAGTGTGTGAAAACCTTATGAAGACTTACACAAAATGTTTGACCTCTGTCATTGCCAACAAAGGGTATATAACAAAGTATTCAGATAAACTTTTGTTAATGACCTAATACTTATTTTCCACCATAATTTTCAAATAAATTCATTAAAAATCCTACAATGTGATTTTCTGGATTTTTTTTCTCATTTTGTCTGTCATAGTTGAAGTGTACCTATGATGGAAATTACAGGCCTCTCTCATCTTTTAAGTGGGAGAACTTGCACAATTGGTGGCTGACTAAATACTTTTTTGCCCCACTGTAAATGTTGCAATTCTTCAGCCATTCCTGGGACTGTGACCAAAAACAAGCTACATATGGACAATACCAAAACAAATGATTCTGTCTCTTTGCTGCAAACTCTGCAGAGCTGGGAAGGTTGTATCCCCCATATATAACATTCTATTGGTTGAAATAACTTGGGAGTTTGATTCTCCTTATTTACTGTCCGTTATGTTTGAGTGTTGCTTATTTTTGTAATATTTGTCAATACATTTCTCAAGTCTTATGATTTGTTTTGTGTTGCTATCCAGATTGAATGTTATTACCCACGAGTATATGAAGTGCTAATATATACAGTGAGGGGAAAAAGTATTTGATCCCTTGCTGATTTTGTATGTTTGCCCACTGACAAAGAAATGATCAGTCAATTATTTTAATGGTAGGTTTATTTGAACAGTGAGAGACAGAATAACAACAACAAATTCCAGAAAAACACATGTAAAAAATGTTAGAAATTGATTTGCATTTTAATGAGGAAAATAAGTATTTGACCCCCTCTCAATCAGAATAATTTCTGGCTCCCAGGTGTCTTTTATACAGGTAACGGGAGTGCTCCTAATCTCAGCTTGTTACCTGTATAAAAGACACCTGTCTTTTAGAAGAAGAAATAAATCAATCAGATTCCAAACTCTCCATCATGGCCAAGACCAAAGAGCTCTCCAAGGATGTCAGGGACAAGATTGTAGACCTACACAAGGCTGGAATGGGCTACAAGACCATCGCCAAGCAGCTTGGTGAGAAGGTGACAATAGTTGGTGCGATTATTCGCAAATGGAAGAAACACAAAAGAACTGTCAATCTCCCTCAGCCTGGGGCTCCATGCAAGATCTCACCTCGTGGAGTTGCAATGATCATGAGAACGGTGAGGAATCATTCCAGAACTACACGGGAGGATCTTGTCAATGATCTCAAGGCAGCTGGAACCATAGTCACCAAGAAAACAGTTGGTAACACACTATGCCGTGAAGTGAAATCCTGCAGTGCCCGCAAGGTCCCCCTGCTCAAGAAAACACACATACATGCCCGTCTGAAGTTTGCCAATGAACATCTGAATGATTCAGAGGACAACTGGGTGAAAGTGTTGTGGTCAGATGAGACCAAAATGGAGCTCTTCGGCATCAACTCAACGCGCCATGTTTGGAGGAGGAGGAATGCTACCTATGACCCCAAGAACCTCATCCCCACCGTCAAACATGGAGGTGGAAACATTATGCTTTGGGGGGGGGTTTCTGCTAAGGGGACAGGCCATGTACCGTCAAATCTTGGGTGAGAACCTCCTTCCCTCAGCCAGGGCATTGAAAATGGGTCGTGGTTGGGTATTCCAGCCTGACAATGACCCAAAACACACAGCCAAGTCAACAAAGGAGTGGCTCAAGAAGAAGCACATTAAGGTCCTGGAGTGGCCTAGCCAGTCTCCAGACCTTAATCCCATAGAAAATCTGTGGAGGGAGCTGAAGGTTCGAGTTGCCAAACGTCAGCCTCGAAACCTTAATAACTTGGAGAAGATCTGCAAAGAGGAGTGGGACAAAATCCCTCCTGAGATGTGTGCAAACCTGGTGGCCAACTATGAGAAACGTCTGACCTCTGTGATTGCCAACAAGGGTTTTGCCACCAAGTACTAAGTCCTATTTTGGGGGGTCAAATCCCTCATTAAAATGCAAATCCATTTATAACATTTTTGACATGCGTTTTTCTGGATTTTGTTGTTGTTTTTCTGTCTCAACTGTTCAAATAAACCTACCATTAAAATTATAGACTGATAATTTCTTTGTCAGTGGGCAAACGTACAAAATCAGCAGGGGATCAAATACTTTCTTCCCTCAATGTGGTCTAATTTACAGATATTGAATATTGCATTTTTATTTTGAGGCAATCTGCACTGCTGTTTTCAGTCCGCCGTCTTGGAATCAAACCTATTTTAATTGTCACGACTTCCGCCGCAGTCAGTTCCTCTCCTTGTTCCGGCGGCGTTCGGCGGTCGACGTCACCAGTCTTCTAGCCATCACCGATCCACCTTTAATTTTCCATTTGTTTTGTCTTGTTTTCCCACACACCTGGTTTACATTCCCTCATTACGTTACGTGTATATAGCCCTCTGTTCCCCCCATGTCTGTGTGTGGAATTGTTTGTTGTAACGTGTATGTGCATTATAGACTGGTCTGCGATGGGTTATTTCAACCCATATTTTGTTGTTCTGGGTGCCGTCAGTTTTGCCTCATAACCGCTCCGGTTATTAATAACCGCTCCGGTTATTACCCAGTTCTGCTCTCCTGCGCCTGACTTCCCTGCAGCCAGTCACGCACCTCTTAAATATGTAAATCATTATTTGAATATGTTGGTAACCCATTGTATAAAAGTGATAATGCCCGAGAAGCTGGTGTTTGGGGGATATATTGGCACGGTTTGACAACCCTCGACTTCGTCTCGGACTAACAACACCCATGTCAATATATCTTCCAACCGCGGCTTCTCGGGCATTATCACTTAAATATAGGTCACTTTGACATACAGCATACCTCACACTTAAAATACAGTTAGTCACTGTATTAGTTAGTTAGAAAGGCCTTGGACAAACAAAATAGATCTCATGAAAAATAAAATGTATATAGTATGTAGAAGCCTAGGTATTGTTGTACATTAGTTTACTCCAATTAGGGGAGGGGTGATGGTAGGGTTAGGGGATAATAATAAAGAAGCTAATTATTATTTGATTTTTTAAATATTTCAAATAATAGACAATTACATTGATAGAAGCCACAACCTATCTTTAATATTAAAGCTGATCTACCCCCTACATTTTTAAAAATAAATACTATGGGGCCTTATTGGTCAGTTTTGTATAGTGACCAGCTCTTATTGATCAGAATGGTCTAGACATGGGCTGTTATTGGTCAGAATGTTCTAGAAACTGTCTCTCTCTTCATACCCTATTCCCAAGACTGCAGGAGAGGAGGCGGAGTTCTGTGGTGGTCAGTCTGCCCGGATTGGATGTTTCGCCGGGGGACCTGTTTGTGTCCAATGGGGTGGCAGACCTACTGAATCTCTCCAACTTTTCAGGTTAACACTGAAGCTGCTTTTTTGCACTTTATTGCTACATTTTTGTTAACAGCTTGTTGATTGCTTTTAAAACCAGATTGTAGGCCTACAGTGATCAGTGTTGTTTTTTATAGCTATTATTTTACAGTTACCTTGCTATGACTTTAGTAACTGCATCAGAAGTTCACTTCTTACACAAATATAAGCAACATTCATCAACTATTTTCAGATTATTACCACTTGCAGCGGGATTTTGTAATAAAATCCTGTCTACATACAGTGGGGAGAACAAGTATTTGATACACTGCCAATTTTGCAGGTTTTCCTACTTACAAAGCATGTAGAGGTCTGTAATTTTGATCATAGGTACACTTCAACTGTGAGAGACGGAAGCTAAAACAAAAATCCAGAAAATCACATTGTATGATTTTTAAGTAATTAATTTGCATTTTATTGCATGACATAAGTATTTGATACATCAGAAAGGCAGAACTTAATATTTGGTACAGAAACCTTTGTTTGCAATTACAGAGATCATATGTTTCCTGTAGTTCTTGACCAGGTTTGCACACACTGCAGCAGGGATTTTGGCCCACTCCTCCATACAGACCTCCAGATCCTTCAGGTTCAGGGCTGTCGCTGGGCAATATGGACTTTCAGCTCCCTCCAAAGATTTTCTATTGGGTTCAGGTCTGGAGACTGGCTAGGCCACTCCAGGACCTTGAGATGCTTCTTACGGAGCCACTCCTTAGTTGCCCTGGCTGTGTGTTTCGGGTCGTTGTCATGCTGGAAGACCCAGCCACGACCCATCTTCAATGCTCTTACTGAGGGAAAGAGGTTGTTGGCCAAGATCTCGCGATACATGGCCCCATCCATCCTCCTCTCAATACAGTGCAGTCGTCCTGTCCCCTTTGCAGAAAATCATCCCAAAGAATGATGTTTCCACCTCCATGCTTCACGGTTGGGATGGTGTTCTTGGGGTTGTACTCATCCTTCTTGTTCCTCCAAACACGGCGAGTGGAGTTTAGATCAAAAAGCTCTATTTTGTCTCATCAGACCACATGACCTTCTCCCATTCCTCCTCTGGATCATCCAGATGGTCATTGGCAAACTTCAGACGGGCCTGGACATGCGCTGGCTTGAGCAGGGGGACCTTGAGTGCGCTGCAAGATTTTAATCCATGACGGCGTAGTGTGTTACTAATGGTTTTCTTTGAGACTGTGGTCCCAGGTCTCTTCAGGTCATTGACCAGGTCCTGCCGTGTAGTTCTGGGCTGATCCCTCACCTTCCTCATGATCATTGATGCCCCACGAGGTGAGATCTTGCATGGAGCCCCAGACTGAGGGTGATTGACCGTCATCTTGAACTTCTTCCATTTTCTAATAATTGCGCCAACAGTTGTTGCCTTCTCACCAAGCTGTTTGCCTATTGTCCTGCATCCCATCCCAGCCTTGTACAGGTCTACAATTTTACCCCTGATGTACTTACACAGCGCCCTGGTCTTGGCCATTGTGGAGAGGTTGGAGTCTGTTTGATTGAGTGTGTGGACAGGTGTCTTTTATACAGGTAACGAGTTCAAACCGGTGCAGTTAATACAGGTAATGAGTGGAGAACAGGTGGGATTCTTAAAGAAAAACTAACAGGTCTGTGAGAGCCGGAATTCTAACTGGTTGGTAGGTGATCAAATACTTATGTCATGCAATAAAATGCATATTAATTACTTAAAAATCATACAATGTGATTTTCTGGATTTTTGTTTTAGATTCTGTCTCTCACAGTTGAAGTGTGCCCATGATTTTTAAAAATACAGACCTCTACATGCTTTGTCAGTAGGAAAACCTGCAAAATCGGCAGTGTATCAAATACTTGTTCTCCCCAGTGTATATACGTTGGAGTGTGAACATTTATTTTAACAGCAGACCTATGGAGCCATGTCTTTGTAGATAATCACAATACCACTTTGTCAATTTCCACAGACACCAAGAAACCCAGGTGGCCTTTCTCCAGACGTAGCACGGTAGGTGTACTGTCTGTTTGTTGTTTTTCCCCTGCTGCTCACCCTAGCTAGCCTGCCACCGGTCAGTCTAGTTGTTTGTGGTTTGTTTGCTAGGGCGGTGAAGCTGCCAGTGTGCTCAGGCGAGCTGCAATGGAATTAAGGACATTGTTCTCTGACCCACTTTTAATCACAGCATTAATTAATACGCTTTCCTCCCCTCTGTTCTCATGGCCTCCTGAGATTTCATAATGAGTTAACAACACTGAGCCAAACCAATTCAATCCAACTCAATTATTTAGTTAAATGTGTTTGGCTAGACGGATAGATAGACGGGCAAATATTTGCACAAACACTGTTGGTGTATACTGTAGTTCACTGTTCCACTGTTCACTTCAATATGTGCATGACCGTGCACACATGCGTGCGCAAACACACATGTACACACTCACTCTTACAGTATACATACACACATTCACATTTTCCCTTAGACAAACAGACACTCATACCTATAATAGGAAACCCTGATTGATTGTCCAATGAACATTTGACGTTGAGCCTGTATTTGTTCCTCTCAGACTAAAGGGAAGAGAACATGCTCTGCCTCTGATATTGAGAAATATCTCTCGACGGAACTGATTCAAGACTGGAGGGACACAGACTTCCAGAAGTACAAGGTGAGAAAAGCTATATGAACATATGATCCATGCTGAATAAGCCCCTTTTCCTCTAATAGGAAACTATAATAGGAAACTATAATATCTGCGTTGTAACTTGGCATCCAGTCATAATTGAGTCAGTGCTCCTAGGAATTCCTTAAGGAACAATGAAGCCCCTGAAACATATACATGACACAATGGACGGGAACAAGACTTTATTGTTGGCCTACGCACATAACAACCGTACACTTATAAACTCTAACTAGACAGCAGATGATAATAGACTTAAGTTACAGCATTGGGCATAGTAATAATAATAATAATAATATATGCCATTTAGCAGACGCTTTTATCCAAAGCAACTTACAGTCATGTGTGCATACATTCTACGTATGGGTGGTCCCGGGGATCGAACCCACTACCCTGGTGTTACACACGCCATGCTCTACCAACTGAGCTACAGAAGGACCACAGTAACAAGAAACGCCACAGAATGCAGTCGCCTCGTACTTATGACCTCACTAGCCTAGCTGTGAGAGAACCACAATTAATCACCCCCTTGTGTATTGTTCAAATAACATCTATCCAACCATCCCTCTGTCTGTCATTCTTCCATCTCCAGGATTGTTCTCTAGAGGAGTTCCTAAGGGACTGTGATTCGTCTCAGCTGAAGTCTGATAGTGACCCTCAGGACTACAAGAGACATGAAGCCATCTGGGAACTCTTCACCAGCGAGTGTGTTTACTTCCTGGATCAGCTCATGGTGCTCAAAGAGGTGACTTACTTGATATACACCTCCTCACACACACACACACACACACACACACACACACACACACACACACACACACACACACACACACACACACACACACACACACACACACACACACACACACACACACACACTTGTTATGTATATGTACTGACATGTATGTGTAACTGATAGATGCAAACACACACTACATGTTCATGTTTTTAAATTGTAAAGTATTTTGTCTGTAATGTCTTTTTCGTTTATATGTCGGACCCCAGTAAGACTAGCTGTCGCCATTGGCATCGGCTAATGGGGATCCTAATAATCAAATCAAATCACACACAAGGGATTCCGTTAGCCGGTAATAGCTGGCTTTTGGCCAATAAAAATAATTAATAGCCAAAAAATATAAAATATATAAATAGCAAAATAATGCTTTTTAGCCTATTAATTGATGCAAACTGGTCATGCTTATCGGTCTATAGGTACATTTTCTAAATTTAGTGGAAATAAATTGCCGCGTGTGTATTTTCATTAGTCGTCATATCTTATTTGTCACACACACACACACATACAGATACAGAGCCTTGTTTGAGCGGAAAATCTGTCACAGTGCGAGAGCTGCTGCTACAGCTCCTCAAACAGCTTGTTCGTTGCTGAGTTAAACATGTGCTTTTATAAACCCAATCATTGCGCAACAATTCTAAATGCAGTCACATGTTTAAAAAAGTTTTGATAGCCATAATTAAAAAGAGCTAATATTTGTTTTTCTAAGCTGGTAATTGAAGCATGCCTCCCATTTGGCAACAATAGTAGGCAGGCTTCAGCTGATCACACAACACTTTGCAATGAGCTGGAGGCAGTATGCATTTTGAAAACATTTACTTAATTGTTTGAAACCTGAAAGTTTTACTTTATATTATAAGGCATGTTTTACCTTGCTTCAAAGTAGCTTAGCCAAAATCCGACCATAGAAACTTGGAGGCAATTCTTTTATAAATAATATAATAATAATATATGCCATTTAGCAGACGCTTTTATCCAAAGCGACTTACAGTCATGTGTGCATACATTCTTCGTATGGGTGGTCCCGGGAATCGAACCCACTACCCTGGCGTTACAAGCGCCATGCTCTACCAACTGAGCTACAGAAGGACCACTAAAGACTTCCATATGCAATTGAAACCAGTATCTCATGTTCATTTGGTTTTCAAATCAATTTTCTTTCATTTTCCAGAAGCCAAAGGCACAATCCTAGTCATATTAGCAACCAATGCTAGTTCTTGCATCTTTAGATCTCTGCAATTTCGACATTTCTAGGATATGTTCATCTCTGTCACATGAAACTGCTTGCATGTACGGTGCGCTTCTGACAATGGTGTTTTGTAACGGTTTTCGTCTGGTGAAGGAGAAGAGGAACAAAACGCAGCGTGGTAAGTGTCCATAATATATTTTAATGAAATATCACTGGACACAGAAAACAAAAGGAATAAGAGAAATAAATGAAAACCGACACAGTCCCGCATGGAACAAACACTGACACAGAAAAATAATCAACCACAAACACACAGGTTGAAAAATTCTACCTGAGTATGATTCTCAATCAGAGACAATGGACGACACCTGCCTCTGATTGCGAACCATACCAGGCCAAACACATAAACCCAACATAGAAAAAAGAACATAGACTACCCACCCCAACTCACGCTCTGACCATACTAAAACAAAGACATAACAAAGGACCTAAGGTCAGAACGTGACAGTTTTCCCGCTAATTGCATTATGGAACGAACATTTGCACGTAGCCTACTGCGTTGTGAGCATTGCTGTGTTTATAATGTGAAGAAATAATCGTTTATTAACATTTTAAGCTAAACGTTCTGATCTGTTGTATCAGGCTCTTGTTTTTTATGTATCCTAGGCCTACAGATTGTATGAATTTGGGATCTATAGTCCCACAACTGTCCCAGTCTGTTTTGAATAGGCTATTTCTTCCTGGCACAGAATGACAAGCTGGTAAATAGAATAGGTCAACTTTTCCACTATGGGTGATAATAGATTGACATAGGCTAGTGATTTTGTTTTATTGGATGGGGAAAAATAAATGTTAACTTTTATTTTAATATCTTCAAAGTGCGCATCAGTTTTTTTGTTACTACTTTCTTTTTATTTAGTTGTTCATTTTCTACTTTTGAACTGCATTGTTGGTTAAGGGCTCGTAAGTAATCATTTCACGGTAAAGTCGACACCTGTTGTATTTGGCGCATGCGACAAATAAAATGTGATTTCATTTAGAAGGACGCACGCATTTTCCAAACGGAAACCCTGACACACACACGCACATACACACATTTGAATAGGAATGGCTCCGCACCAATGCCACCCAACACCTTGTGCTTTGTGAGCCTTTGTGAACGCCAAGGTTGCATGACGGTTCTTTTGACTTCAAACTGCCCCTTCTTAAAATATACTTTGTTGGAACTCTTTCTTCAGCTTTATTGTGATCAAATGTTACGTTGTCCTCTCTACTAGTCAATTGAATACAGCACAAACAAATCTAACCCCTCGCGTTTGTGTTTCTAATGTTTTTTATTTATTTTTTATGTATAATATTTGTGTGTGTTTTGTTTGTTTGTAATGTGTATTTGTTTATGTATTTGTTTGTGTTTCTAATATGTTTGTATTGGTATTTCTAATGTATTTGTGTTTGTAATGTGTTTGTAATGTGTTTTTGGTTGTGTTTGTAATGTGTTTTTGGTTGTGTTTGTAATGTGTTTGTTTGTGTTTTTGTTTGTGTTTGTAATGTGTTTTTAATGTGTTTTTGGTTATGTTTGTAATGTGTTCCTCAGGTGTTTCTGGCCATGCTGACCAACCTGCAGATGAGGGACTGCCTGCATGACGTGGACTCCTGGAGGCTGTTTGCCAACCTCAATGAGCTGTGTCTGGTATGACCATATATATACATATATTACAATAGGTTGGATTAGATTAAAATATCTTTATTTGTTTGGCATGTTAAGAGTTTACAACATAATTAAAGCACAAAATATCCTTATTGTGTCCTATTATATTATAGCTAGTGTTCTATTTAGTGCTGGCGCCATGCCAACACACTGGTCACCCTCTAACACCACCCAGATCAGATTAGAACTGGTCCTGTACGGGTGCAGTGGGTGGAGTCTTCCATGCAGAACGATAAGATGATAGGGCCATGGCGTGCTATCATGGGGCAGTGAGGCATTCACTAATGTGTGGAAAGTAGTTATCCAGCTCTCGGAGGGATAACTGACCATGACAGTGAAGGGGTCAAAGGGGAATGTGCATTGTTTTGGTACTGGATCTTGGATGGGAGGTGGTTTACCACAAGCTATCCACATATCAAAATGAAATTCCAAAATAAATCACAAAACATCAAATCTTCAACATCATCTTACTCTAGGCTATATGTTAAAAGGTTTGAGTTTTCATAATATCAGATCATCTGGTTATTTTACTGAAGAAAATAAAGAGCTGCAGGTGACTGAAGCAAGACATTGGAGGTTTGATTATCAGTCCTTGCCATCATACTCTATTTACAATACCCTCCGTAATTATTGGGACAGTGAAGCATTTTTTCTTTTGTTAAATCAATCAATGACTGAGGTTAAAGTGCAGACTGTCAGCTTTCATGTTCAGCTTTCACAGAACCTTTTGTATATAGTCCCCCAATTTCAGGAACAACTTTCACAGAACCTTTTGTATATAGTCCCCCAATTTCAGGAACAACTTTCACAGAACCTTTTGTATATAGTCCCCCAATTTCAGGAACAACTTTCTCACACATTATTATTCACGATTCATTCAGGATTATCCGTAATCTTAGTAGTATCCACATTAATGTAGAAGTGTCAGAAACATATTCTATTATTGACAATGAAAGTGACTCAAAACTTACACAATACATTATTTACCATTCATTTCTATTGGGCACAAAATAATCTGAAATACAATGAAAACAAACAGCAAATACATCCAATAAATTTGATGTAGTCTTTGCGTGCTATGAATATGGGACCAAAATACACTGCTCAAAAAAATAAAGGGAACACTAAAATAACACATCCTAGATCTGAATGAATGAAATATTCTTATTAAATACTTTTTTCTTTACATAGTTGAATGTGCTGACAACAAAATCACACAAAAATTATCAATGGAAATAAAATGTATCAACCCATGGAGGTCTGGATTTAGAGTCACACTCAAAATGAAAGTGGAAAACCACACTACAGGCTGATCCAACTTTGATGTAATGTCCTTAAAACAAGTCAAAATAAGGCTCAGTAGTGTTTGTGGCCTCCATGTGCCTGTATGACCTCCCTACAACGCCTGGGCATGCTCCTGATGAGGTGGCGGATGGTCTCCTGAGGGATCTCCTCCCAGACCTGGACTAAAGCATGGAGCGAGACATGATGTCCCAGATGTGCTCAATTGAATTCAGGTCTGGGGAACGAGCGGGCCAGTCCATAGCATTAATGCCTTCCTCTTGCAGGAACTGCTGACACACTCCAGCCACATGAGGTCTAGCATTGTCTTGCATTAGGAGGAACCCAGGGCCAACCGCACCAGCATATGGTCTCACAAGGGGTCTGAGGATCTCATCTCGGTACCTAATGGCAGTCAGACTCCATTTGGTGAGCACATGGAGGGTTTGTGCGGCCCCCCAAAGAAATGACACCCCACACCATGACTGACCCACCGCCAAACCGGTCATGCTGGAGGATGTTGCAGGCAGCAGAACGTTCTCCACGGCGTCTCCAGACTCTGTCACGCGCTCAGTGTGAACCTGCTTTCATCTGTGAAAAGCACAGAGTGCCAGTGACAAATTTGCCAATCTTGGTGTTCTCTGGCAAATGCCAAACGTCCTGCATGGTGTTGGGCTGTAAGCACAACCCCCACCTGTGGACGTCGGGCCCTCATTCCATGGACTCTGTTTCTGACTGTTTGAGCAGACACATGCATATTTGTGGCCTGCTGGGGGTCATTTTTCACGGCTCTGGCAGTGCTCCTCCTGCTCCTCCTTGCACAAAGGCGGAGGTAGCGGTCCTGCTGCTGGGTTGTTGCCCTCCTACGGCCTCCTACACGTCTCCTGATGTACTGACCTGTCTCCTGGTAGCGCCTCCATGCTCTGGACACTACGCTGACAGACACAGCAAACCTTCTTGCCACATCTCGCATTGATGTGCCATCCTGGATGAGCTGCACTACCTGAGCCACTTGTGTGGGTTGTAGACTCCGTCTCATGCTACCACGAGAGTGAAAGCTCCGCCAGCATTCAAAAGTGACCAAAACGTCAGCCAGGAAGCATAGGAACTGAGAAGTGGTCTGTGGTCACCATCTGCAGAACCACTCCTTTATTGGGGGTGTCTTGCTAATTGCCTATAATTTCCACCTGTTGTCTATTCCATTTGCACAACAGCATGTGAAATGTATTGTCAATCAGTGTTGCTTCCTAAGTGGACAGTTTGATTTCACAGAAGAGTGATTGACTTGGATTTACATTGTGTTGTTTAAGTGTTCCCTTTATTTTTTTGAGCAGTGTACTTAACTTTTTACTACTTTAATACACATAAGTTAATTAGTCCCAATACTTGTTCCCCTAAAATGGGTGCACTATGTACAACAAGTGCTGTAATTTCTAAACGATTCACCCGATATGGATGAAAATACCTCTTTCATCATTGTTTGATTTTAAATCCAAACTTCCAGAGAAAAGAGCCAAAATAATAACTGTATATTACTACACAGCAGCAGTCATCATGTGGACTCTGTAATATGATGTGTTGTTCCCCAGGTGAGCTTTGGCTTCCTCACCAGCCTGCTGCGTGTCATCAAGGAGTCCTGGGAGATCCCTGTGGCAGGAGGTGGTCCCAACCTGCTGAAGCTTCTCACTAAGGTAGGTACAGCTGATACATGCACACACACTTACTCTCTCTCTCTATCTCTCTCTCTCTCCCCTTCTCCTCTCATCCTTACTTTTGATTAAATATTTTAATAAATAACTAAATATTTAGAACAGAAGTGATCAGAAGCCTCAATATAAGCCACATCATTGTTTGAAAATGTGACCCACACAAATATGATATACTAGATGTAGATCTCTTTATCTCCCTCCATGAAATGTACAATATGAATGCATATCTCAGTTGTTTTTCCTGTGGCCCAGCTTTCTGTGTCTCTCTCTATGCTAGCTAGATAAACACTACGTCTCTCTATCTGTCGGCAGGCATTCCGGGAGAGCATATGCCACTGTCTGCAGAAGTACTGCCTCAACTATTCCGCTGCACTATTTTATCTGGACAGCCTGAAGAATAGAGAGGACTTTGGCTCCTATGTTAAGGTATACTCTACTGTACTGCTGGCCGGAGCCGCCGAGCGCTGCTTATTTTGAAATGTAAATCAGGGTTGGTTGAGGCAAGGTCGCCCTGTGCTGGGGCTTGCTGACAATTTGGAACGTAACAATTTGACTTCTGCTATTGTGGCTATTTATCTTTATTTTTTACAACCATTCTGTTGTTTTTTTTACTCTCCACTGAGATCATTTTTCTTCCTCGACAACTTCACTTTCCCTCCTCCCCACCCGCTGTTCTATCTAATATGCTCTCTACTTCACTCTTACACCCTAACTATGTCTTATTTCCTCCCAAACTCTTGCTCAATTGCCTTTTCTCTCAATATCAATATTTTTTTCTCAATATTGTCACACACCTATCTACCTACTTACAGTACAGTACTCTCTCTCTCAACAGTAAACATTACATTATTCCAAAATAATAAAGACATTTTAAATGTCATTATGTCTATATACAGTGTTGTAACGATGTGCAAATAGTTAAAGTACAAAATGGAAAATAAATCAACATAAATATGGGTTGTATTTACATTGGTGTTTGCTCTTCACTGGTTGCCCTTTTCTTGTAGCACCAGGTCACAAATCTTGCTGCTGTGATGGCACACTGGTATTTCACCCAAAAGATATGGGAGTTTATCAAAGTTTGATTTGTTTTCAAATTCTTTGTGGGTCTGTGTAATCTGAGTGAAATATGTGTCTCTATGGTCATACAGTAGGGAGGAGGTTAGGAAGTGCAGCTCAGTTTCCACCTCATTTTATGGGCAGTGTGCCCATAGCCTGTCTTCTCTTGAGAGCCAGGACTGCATACGGCGGCTTTTCTCAAAAGCAAGGCTATGCTCACTGTGTCGGTACAGAGTCGGTACAGAGTCAAAGCTCTCCTTAAATTCGGGTCAGTCACAGTTGTCAGGTATTCTGCCACTGTGTACTCTGTGTAGGGCCAAATAGCTTTCTAGTTTGCTCTGTTTTTTGTAAATTCTTTACAATGTGTCAAGTAAATTATCTTTTAGTTCTCTCATGATTTGGTTGGGTCTAATTGTGTTGCTGTCCTGGGGCTCTGTTTGTGTTTGTGAACAGAGCCCCAGAACCAGCTTGCTTAGGGGGTTAATTTCTCTGTAGGTGATGGCTTTGTTATCGAAGATTTGGGAATCGCTTCCTTTTAGGTGTTTGTAGAATTTAACGTCTCTTTTCTGGATTTTGATAATTAATGGGTATCAGTGTTTTACGTTGTACACAGAGGATATTTTTGCAGAATTCTGCATGCAGTGTTTGTCCGATTTTTGTTAATTCTTGGTTGGTGAGCAGACCCCAGACTTCACAACCATGAAGGGCAATGGGTTCTATAACTGATTGAAGTATTTTTTAGGCAGATCGTAAATGGTATGTCAAATTTTATGTTCCTTTTGATGGCATAGGAGGCCCTTCTTCCCTTGTCTCGCAGATTGTTCATAGCTTTGTGGAAGTGTGTACTCTAGGGCAGGGTTTCCAAAACTCGGTCCTCGGGACCCCAAGGGGTGCACCTCTTGGTTTTTGCCCTAGCACTACACAGCTGATTCAAATAATCAATTAATATTCCAGCTTTGATCATTTAAATCAACTGTGTGGTGTTAAGGCAAAACAATTAATGTGCAAATATTGGGGTCCCAAGGACTGAGTTTGGGAAACACTGCTCTAGGGTAACGGTGTCTAGATGGAATTTGAATTTGTGGTCCTGGCAACAGGATATTTTTTGGAACACCATTATTTTTGACTTTTGACTGAGATTTACTGTCTGGGCCCAGGTTTGACAGAATCTGTGCAGAAGTTCTAGGTGCTACTGTAGGCCCTCCTTGGTTGGGGACAAAAGCACCAGATCATCAGATTTCAGATTCTAGTAGAGTGAGGCCAACTGCTGCAGACTGTTCTAGGGCCCTCACCAATTTGTTGATATATAGGTTGAAGAGTGTGGGGCTTAAGCTGCATCCCTGTCTCACCCCATGGCCCTGTGGAAATAAATGTTTTTTTTGTTGCCAATTTTAACCACACACTTGTTGTTTGTGTACATGGATTTTATAATGCCATATGTTTTTCCCTCAACACTACTTTCCATAAATGTTTTATAGCAGACCCTCATGCCAAAATTGAGTCAAAAGCATTTTTGAAATCATCTAAGTATGAGAAGACTGCCTTTGTTTTGGTTTGTTAGTTTGCCATTTAGGGTGTGCGGGGTGAATACATGGTCTGTCATACGGTAATTTGGTAAAAAGCCAATTTGACATTTGCTCAGTACATTGTTTTCACTGAGGAAATGTACGAGTCTGCTGTTAATGATAAAGCAGAGGATTTTCCCATAGCTGCTGTTATTGGAGTCAAATTTGTTTCCACTTTTGTAGATTGGGGTGATCAGTCCTTGGTTCCAAATATTGTGGAAGATGCCAGAGTCAAGAATGATGTTAGAGTTTAAGTATAGCCAATTGGAATTTCTGGTCTGTATATTTTATCATTTCATTTAGGATACCATCAACACCACAGGCCTTTTTGGGTTGGAGGATTTGTATTTTGTCCTGTAGTTCGTTCAATGTAATTGGAGAATCCAGTGGGTTCTGGGACTGTAGTCTTTAATAGTTGATTATAAGATTTTTATTTCATCATGTATATGTTTTTGCTATTTGTTCTTTGATATAGGGCCAAAAAGATTGGAGGTGGTTTATCGCTCTCTCAATCACTCTCTCACGCTCTCTCTCTTTCTCTCCTCTAGTGGTGTGAGAGGAACCAGGAGTGCCGGAGGCTGCAGTTGCGTGACCTGTTGGTGGCGCCTTTGCAGCGTCTGACTCGCTACCCCCTGCTGCTGAAGAACGTTGGGAAGAGGAGCCGGACGGAGGAGGAGGAGAACGCCATGCAGAGCGTGGTGGAGCAGGTGGACACCTCCATATGTGAGCATCCCCCTTCCTTCACCCACTTCACTGGAACACTGTATTGTAGAACCTCATATCACTACACAGGCTGCTGTATCCTACCTCCTATTTGCCTGGCCTTGAACAGATGCATCTAGCGAGGCTCTTTGATGTTATCAACACCATGTCTTGGTAATGAAGGGGGCTGTGCTTTTATACAGGTTGGTTCTCTTCTGCGTCTCTCAAAGAGTTCTATTTTTCTATGTAGGAAACAGCATACCTGCCATTCAGGTTCTCAGGTCATCGGGACTCTTGGGGTTTTCCTGCCAGTGCTGTGCTTTTGACAGTCACTTACACATATCTTCTGGCTTAAAGGGCGACTGCACTTCCTGATTTGGACTCGTTTTGAAGATTTCTCATGAAGAAATGCAAGCTGCCATTACTGAAGCCAAATGAGAGTTGTCTTGGGGGTGTGGTTTGATGTGGGTGTTATTTTTGCATATCGTGCCCTGGCAGGTACTGTTGTTTGTCTCTCCTGAGTCACCGTAGCTCTTCCAAGCTGTCAAACTATCATAAATAAAGCAAAAGCTAAACGCTGTTTACCAGTGGCCAAAATCACTAGCTAGCTAGATAGGTTCCAACTCTGTGTTTGTCAATAAAGCAAGAAGTAGCTTGCAGGCACATTGAGCAGCCAGGACCAAATGAGCTTATCAAGTCACTGGCGAGTGACAACGTGTGTGCTTCTGTGCCCCCCCCAAAAAAGTGTTTTATAGGGAATCATGTTACAAAACAGGTTGTGGGGGGACACAAGATGCGCGCAAATGGATTTTGGAATATTGATAAGTTGCAGTTGGAATACCAGTGCGCTCTGATTGTCTCAATTCTCATTTTGCCCAAAAAAGTGGCAGACGCGCGTTTGTCACTATCAAACACATCAGTGTGTGGCCACTCCATTAAGGGCTTAGGTCCAAGGGTAATTCCAACATAAAATTGGCAACATGTTATCTTATGTAAACAAGTCTGAGGTGCTGAGTAATGGGCAGATCTGTCTCACTGTCTGGAGGTTCTGGCTGCTATGATTTGATAGAGCTCGCACAGCTGATAGAGCACAATCGGCACAGCTGATTCTCCCGTGTTAGTGGGCACTGTGTGTTAGTGGGCACTGTGTGTTAGTGGGCACTGTGTGTTAGTGGGCACTGTGTGTTAGTGGGCACTGTGTGTTAGTGGGCACTGTGTGTTAGTGGGCACTGTGTGTTAGTGGGTACTGTGTATCCATAGACAACTGTCCAGTAAGTCTTGACGAACTCACAAAACTCAGTTTTGGACGAGACTGACTTCATTACAATTATCCTATTTACACTTTGTAGCCAATTCTGACACTATAATGAATGTTTCTGACTCATATCAATGCTACATAGACTGTTTAAAAGCAGAGAAGTTGGTTCTGAGGGTGTGGGGTGTGTTTAGAGGAAAAGGTGTGCACAACAATGGAGCGTTATAGATCACACCCATGTTGCGACACACAGTGAACTGTTGTCATCGTTTAATGAGATCTGTATCAAGAACTTTGAGATGCAACATCAGAGATACCATTTCAAATTGATTTGTTTCATTGCCAATACCAGACAAATTGATTTGTTTCATTGCCAATACCAGACAAATGTATTTGTTTCATTGCCAATACCAGACAAATTGATAGTTCAATTAAAAATGCAGCTGAAAATGTTAAAGTAGAACTAATTTATTAAACTAATACGAAGTTACACAAATAATATTAATTGAACCTGATGACAAGGAAGTGACATCCTTGTCATCGATTTCTGTGTGTTCTAAAGCCAGATATAAACCAGCCAGAATTGATGTTCCTAACTAGTTTGTGCACTGCTCACAACCAAACATTTGAGGGCTAGATTCAATCAGAATGACATCCCCATAGTTTTGTTTTGGCGATGTCGGAGATGGAACTGCTTTAAATTTCGTGCACATCAACTGAGGTAAACTATATGCATTCCGGGGGAAGTCCATTATTTTCAATGGGAGGCACTCCGCACCGCTGTGTTTTTCCAACTTGTACATTGCTTTGCCATGCATTATCAGAAAAGCAGGTGCGTGATTCTTTTTATTGCGATGGGAACCATGGATTACGATGATTACGTAAAATGTACCATACTTCAATGTAATGATGAAGCCTGTGTGCACGCGGCATTAGAGCTATAACATCCACTAAGGTCTCTGTGTTACCTTATCACAGACACTGCCATTGGATGCAACGAAACCACACCTGACTATAATCCGACCAATCCTATGCAGCCGCATTAAAATTAGAATTAGATTGATATGGGCTATAAATCCCCCATCCAAATGAACATTTGAGTCATTATCCCTATGATCGATAGAGCCTACACTTTCTACCTCTATTTTGAATTTCTTACGCAGTAGGGATAATAACACGAGCAGCCGCATACCAATATGTCAGTTCACACCACTCCAACACCGCCAAAACATCTCCTATGCTTTTTGACCAGGATGATGACCTTGTCATTCACACACACTCCTCCCCCTCTGTGTGTGTGTGTGTGTGCGCAGGTGATCTGGAGGGGAAGGTGAAATGGCTGGACAACTACCAGAAGGTGAAACAGCTAAGAGATTCCTTGGTGTGGCTGCCAGTGTGGGAGAGAGACAAGCAGGCCTTCGTCCCTGAGGTAAGGCTGCTTTCACTATACTGGGAGAGTTGAGCTTTGAATACCAAACTTGGATCTCACAAATGCAGAATAGAATAGAAATTACTCAATTTACTTAATCATCTTGGTTCCTGGAGGAACATAGGGCTTGTACTAAAGTTTCACTATTGTCAGTCTTAGGCTGCTTTGTTTGCCTCTTGCCATGACAAGTGGATCTTCTTGAGATCTGAATAGAATAGACCATGTGGTTAATGTTTCTTACACACGTCAGATACTACAATAACTTAGCTGCATCTTAAATCTCAGATCATAGCACTGATGTAAAGGAAAGAGAACGCTGTCTAAAGCTTCTTAGTGGGGGTTTTCAGACAAGGATCAAATGATACCTAACATCAGGATCCGCAAAGCTAGACAGACACACAGATAAGATATTACAGTGTGATATTTAAGTGAAAATGCCTGAGAAGCCAGTGTTTGGAGGATGTATTGAAATGGGTGTTGTTAGGCCCAAGACCAAGTCTAGGGCCGGCAAATCATACCAATATATCCTCCAAACACTGGCTTCTCGGGCAATATCACTTTTATACAACTGGTTACCAACATATTCAAATAATGATTGACATATTTTCATTAAAAACGTTATTGTGATGAATTTGTTCATACTATTTCATCCTTCCACAAGATATAGTCCCAAAACAAATCTAGGGTTTCTACCCAAGCCACCTGCTTGTTCGTTCTATTGGTTTGGTTGCCAGAGAGGCGACCCAGTCGTTCAGTCTTTTTGTTCTGAATCTATGGACGTCGTTTGTTCTAAGTGTCCCATTGCCATACTGGCTGGCAACGTTCTTATCCCTTGCTTTCTAGCTAGCCAACTACGTCTAACTTACAGTCACGTCAAAAAGCCAGAATAACAGCAAAGTAGCTGCATTTGCATTTGTTTAAGCTGTTTTCTAGTGAGATTTATTTAGATACATCCATAACAATAACCTAATGAGACACGATTTTGCCTGGCATGTGCTCTCTCATCAATACACTGTTGTTCAGAGGAGCTAGCCAACAACATAGCTAACACAATCACTTCAAACTGAAGCTGTAAAAACTGAAACCTGTCTCATCCCAACACGTTCATTACTATGGGACAGCTGGAGATCAAATTTGAATCTTGAAACAATGTTGCAAATGTCGGAGACACAGACGGCAAGGTTTACACAAATCTCTGCTGTTGAAAACTACATGTTAGTCTCAAAGAAATGGGAGATAATGTCTTCATGCTTTTATATAGTGGAGGTCAAGTATATAAGTTGCCTGGCTGGGCTGATGAGACAGTGGATTGCTCATTCAGATGGAACAGAGTAAATAGGCATTTTAAAGTCATAGATTTAGCCGGTGGTAACTTATGGAATAGATACAGGCTGGAATGCGCTTTTAACCAATCAGCATTCGGGATTAGGCCCACCGTTGTATACACTGACACCACATACAGTATGAACTTATAAGAACGCAAACAAATTTCCCACAACATAACCACAGCCCTTCATTTGGCTACAAACAGAATCTGAAGCATCTCCTAAAGTCTGCCTCCCTCGAAAACCTCATCTCTCATCGGAGCCTGCTGCACAAGGGAAAACTAGTGCTTACAGGTCAGTGACATACAGAGTAATTAGACCAGACTAATTAAAATAGTTTGTACTGTAGTTCTACATGTTTTTGCATATTTTAGCCATGTCATCTCTATATGTGATTCTAGAGAATGGCAAGCTGCAGAATGTGTACCTGTTTCTGTTTGACGAGTTCCTTCTCATCACCAAGATCAAGAGGAACAAAAAGGTGCTACCAATATCTGATTTGTTGCATATACTTCTACTCCTTATTTCCTTACTTACTTCCGAATTCTCTCTTTCTCCCTCTCCCCCTCCAGAAGTCCACAGGTCCTGAACAGAGTCCCCACCGTCCACCTCAGAACCAGGAGTTGGACCAGTTGCTGAAGGAGGGCTGTACCTTCACCGTCCTGGATCAGCCCGTCTCACTGGACCGCCTCCAGCTCAAGAACATAGACCAACTCAACGCAGCAGGTGGGGAAGGATCAACACCTCAATGATACTGTGTCTTCGGAAAGAATTCAGACCCCTTGACTTTTTCTACATTTTTTTCAGGCTACAGCCTGAAATTTTCCATGGGAAGTTAAGCCCTGTAATTTGGGGGAATTTTACATAAATTCATCAAAAAGTTATCTTATAACACTGAACCTTTCTTGTGGGATGCACATAAGGCACACAACTACACTGTCTGAGCCAAGGACTACATGCTTTCTGGTAAGTTTTAATTAAAATGCTGGGTGGGTTGAATATGTTTTATATGACATACATGATTTAGTAAATAGTAGCCAACAGCAGAGTGTTTAAATCATTTCTAACTTGTTAACAGTTTCTACTAGTTAGTTTTTGCTACCATGTTGGTTTTAGCTTGCTAACTGAGTGTTAATTCACCTGTTTCCATACATGTTTCATTTTAAAACATGTATCTTACAAAGGAGTTGTTTAATCTAACTGCTTAACTATTTATCTGTACATGGAATTGTATGTGTTTTTAAACTTTTTTTCCTCATCTTTACAGGAAAATGTCATGGGCACTATCTGATGTGTGGAGACATTTCGCTGCAGCTAATGTAGAAGGAAAAGCTGTGTACATTTGCAAATACTGTGCCAAATCAATGTGAAGAAGGCAACAAAGATGCAGAATTATCTGGCCAAGTGCATAAAGGCCCCTCAGCACTCACAACAAGCAACCTCTGACAAAAGTCCTTCTACTTCTATTCGAGGTGAAAAGGATTAATCAGACACCTTATCGATAGCAACAGCTCATGGTCCTCCTGGAACCAGAAGTATTTTTTTGACTCAATGGAGGAACGTAGTCAGAGAAATGCTGATGAATGTCTTGCTCGAGCTGTGTATGCAACTGGTTCACCTCTGATGATCACAGCAATGTGTACTGGAAGAGATTTCTGAATGTTCTTCGCCCAGCATACACCCCTCCAACCAGACATGCTTTATCCACTCATTTGCTGGATGTAGAGTTCAACAGAGTTCAAGTGAAGGTCAAGCAAATCATAGAGAAAGCAGACTGTATTGCAATCATCTCTGATGGGTGGTCGAATGTTTGTGGGCAAGGAATAATTAACTACATCATCTCCACCCCCAACCAGTATTCTACAAGAGCACAGACACAAGGGAAAACAGACACACCGGTCTTTACATTGCAGATGAGCTGAAGGCAGTCATCAATGACCTTGGACCACAGAAGGTATTTGCACTGGTGACAGACAATGCTGCGAACATGATGGTTGCTTGTTCTAAAGTGGAGGAGTCCAACCCTCACATCACACCCATTGGCTGTGCTGCTCATGCATTGAATCTGCCCCTCAAGTACATCATGCCACTGAAAACAATGGATACACTCTACAAGAGAGCCAAATAAATAGTTAGGTATGTGAAAGGTCATCAGGTTATAGCAGCAATCTACCTCACCAAGCAAAGTGAGAAGAATAAGAGTACCGCATTCAAGCTGCCCAGCAACACCCGTTGGGGTGGTGTTGTCATCATGTTTGACAGTCTCCTGGAGGGGAAGGAGTCGCTCCAAGAGCATCCTGTCTGGTGCAGAGATCAACAAGGCCTATGGTGTCATCACTACCATGTCTCGCCACCTTGGCCTGGATGAGGGCAAGGTTCTTGACAGTCTGGCAAAGTACACTTCTAAGCAAGGGCTTTGGGATGGAGATGCAATATGGCAGTCGTGCTAACATCTCATCAGCCACCTGGTGGAAGGGACTTTGTGGGTCTGAGGCTCTTTCCTCCGTTGCCTCCATCATCCTCCAAATCCCACCAACATCAGCCGCCTCAGAGTGCAACTGGTCCTTGATTGGAAACACACACACCAAAGCACGCAACAGGCTGACTAATACAAGGGTTGAAAAATTGGTGGCCATCTGGGAAAATTTGAGGCGTTTTTTAGCCTGACAATGAGCCATCCTCAACCAGGTTGGAAAGTGACAGTGAAGATGAGGCCTCAGATTCTAATGTTCAAGAGGTGGACATTGATGAGGTCCAGGGAGAAGACATGGAAGCCTGAGAGGAAGACAACCAAAGCTTTAGTTTCTAGACTATAATTTTACAGATGTATTTTGAAAACGTTTTTTTGGGAGATGCAATGTATCATTGGGGATCATTCAATATTCCCTTTCTTTTGATATTCAGTGAAATCACATGTGAAAAGTCAACTCATTTAATTAAAGTTCAATTTGTAACTATTTTTTTCTATTGGAAGGATTAAATCAATTGCAAGTATGTCTACTAATGGGTAAAATGTTGTTTAGGTCTCCATATGATATGGTAAATATATCCAATGCAAAAAACATTACATTTAAATGGTATTAATTTGCATATATTCCCACGGAAAGTTTCCACCTCTGAATATTCCCCAAAATGTGCAACCCTACACACACACGTACACATGGATTTTAGCTGATGGGGATCCATAATAAATACAAATCGAAACAGCAGATTGCAGTATCAGTCCTGAGTTGTTTGTTCAGTACTTTCTTTTGTACTACTGTGTCGTTAATGAATACAAACCAGTTCTCTTGTTCATGAACAAAATGGAAGCAAACGGGCTAAAACAGGAAGGGACCAACTGAGCCTATCCAACAACAAATGCTTGTTTTCATTTTCTGTCAGAATTTTTTTGTTGCTACATTTTCAAAGGTGTGAACTAAAGAATGTTTTATCCTTCTCTTCTCAGCTTCAGGACTACCCCAATCCTTCATCATCATGCACCAGAACCGCTACCAGCAGTGTATCGCTGCCTTCATCCTACAAGCTCCAACCGAGGCCGTCAAGGTACAGTAAGAGCAGTCTGACTTGACATTAAACACACTGTGCGTGTTGCAGAACAAACAAAAACACTTCGGGCAGCAATGTTTTTACAGTGAGAATTGGATTGCATACCATTTTCTTGTTCATGTGTAGCTGGGTGCTTATAATTGTACCATGGTGACTGGCAACATTCCGTTGGCATAACAATAGCCTTTAACATCTCAGGGCATCACATAACATGATATACCACATAACAGTGGTATCTTATGTAAGGCATGGATCTATCAATAGCAGGAAACTCCCATCTCAATATTCTCATAGCAGAGTCAAAGGTTATACATTTTTAGATTTGTTGGTGGTTGATAACTGGCATATACATTCCTGTGTTATAGCATTCATCACCATGTTTCATGATAATATTCATTGTTCAGCTATTTACAGTCTATATCTGTCTGGGATGAACAAACATACTTATTGCTATCCCCCCAGAAATCAAGTGACACACTCCAGCTAGTGTTGGGTCATCGTTAGACTACACTAGCAGATAAGTAACTTTTTTCCACTGTCCTGATCGTTTATTTCAGTACTTTCAGAGTCACCTTGCTCTCTGATACGTCTAGGTTAGGTGGAATTTCCTTCATTGCTGGGCATGAGTTAGCAGAGTATTGTCATGGTACCCTGAATGTGTCAAGTTAAGTTAATTTAAAGTGCATTTTACAAACGTCACAACACACTTTACATGATTAAAAGGGAAGTACAAAACAATGTAGAAAGAAGGGGGGGAGAAAGGGGAACAATAACAACAATCTAAAACCAGGGGAGCAACTTTCACTGGGGACATGCCCCCCCCCCCTACATTATGAAATTGCATTTTGACCCACCGTTTTAGCATTGGAATGTGATACAAAACAATGCGACAGTGTGCTTTAGGACCATGCAGACTCTTCCGAGCGGTTGGGTAGGCTGTTTGGAGTGTCTATCGGATAAAAAAAAGAAGTTGCCCCCCCCCCCCCCCCACACTTCTAAAACCAAATTTGCGCCCCTGATAAAAACCAACAATATCAACCATAACAATACAAATGTGTGTGTGTTTTCAGAGGGTGTGGATGTCAGAGATAGAGGGTGCTGTGTCGACGCTGCTGAGACTGTATTCCCAGCAGCCTCCCCGGGTGAAGAGCACCTCACTGTGGCTAGAGTCCTCCCAGATTTGAGCAGTCCCACTTTCGCTACTAGAACAGACGACCACAAACACCGCTACTGGTGCCTGAACCATAGGTGGCTCTGATTGTATTTTAACACTGTCCTTTCCAGCACAGTTCCAGAAACTAGGTGGATGGTGGATGCGTGACCAGGCCAGACCAGTACAACTTGGCTCAGTAGTGTGAAAGGGGTGTGCAGGCTATTAGTACAGACCAGCACAAATACACTTAATTGAGCTTTTAAACCAGCTACTGGCTAGTTGTTGAGACCCTTGATTAGTTGAAGCAGGTGTATTAGTTGGTGCTGGGCTGGAACAAACACCTCTACACTTGATGGATCTCTCCAGTACCAGAGTTGCCGAACACCGCACTAGACTCTGGCTAAAACGAGGATTACTATAACTGTATCATGCACTGTGGTCCCTGCCAACCCCTTGTAAAATTAATGTTTGCTTCGAAAGTGTATTGCAGTACCATAATAGATTACAATACAATTTTGAAAATGAGAAGATGACTGTTCTGCATTGCTGATGTGTGCTCAGAAAACATGTACACATTCACTTAAACTGTGGAAATGGGTCTGTGGCAAACAGTGCAACATACACAATCATAACATCACCCCAGTGTGTGTATCAAAACATGATACATCACACATACTCTGGTTTAACACACTGGTATAAACAGACACTGACCACCAAGGAAAATAGAAACAACTTGTTTTATTTACTCTTAATCATGATGGATTTTTTAAAAATACAATAAATGGTACATCTTGGACATAAAATATCATGATTCTTTCTTTCCTTCATCACACACACACATGTTCCTCCTTCCAGGTCGGGTACAGTTCAAGTCGGAAGTTAACATACACTTAGGTTAGAGTCAGTAAAACTAGTTTTTTAACCACTCCACAAATTTCTTGTTAACAAACTATAGTTTTGGCAAGTCGGTTAGGACATCTACTTTGTACACGACACAAGTCATTTTCCCAACAATTGTTTACAGATGATTTCACTTATAATTCACTGGGACAGAAGTCTACATACACTAAGTTGACTGTGCATTTAAACAGCTTGGAAAATTCCAGAAAATGGTGTCATGGCTTTAGAAGCTTTTGATAGGCTAATTGACATAATTTGAGTCAATTGGAGGTGTACCTGTGGATGTATTTCAAGGCCTACCTTCAAACTCAGTGCCTCTTTTCTTGACAGAAATCAGCCAAACTCTCAGAAAAAAACCTGTAGAAATCCACAAGTCTGGTTCATCCTTGGGAGCAATTTCCAAACGCCTGAAGGTACCACGTTCATCTGTACAAACAATATTACGGAAGTATAAACACCATGGGACCACGCAGCCATCATACCTCTCAGGAAGGAGACGTATTCTGTCTCCTAAATGAACGTACTTTGGTGGGAAAAGTGCAAATCAATCCCAGAACAGCAAAGGACCTTGTGAAGATGCTGGAGGAAATGGGTACAAAAGTATCTATATCCACATAACCTGAAAGGCCGTTCAGCAAGGAAGAAGCCACTGCTCCAAACCTGCCATAAAAAAGCCAGACTACAGTTTGCAACTGCACATGGGGACCACGTACTTTTTGGAGAAATGTCCTCTGGTCTGATGAAACAAAAATAGAACTGTTTGGCCATAATGACCATCATTATGTTTGGAGGAAAAAGGGGGAAGCTGGCAAGCCGAAGAACACCATCCCAATCGTGAAGCACAGGGGTGGCAGCATCATGTTGTGGGGATGCTTTTCTGCAGGAGGGACTGGTGCACTTCACAAAATAGATGGCATCATGAGGCAGGAAAATTATGTGGATATATTCAAGCGACATCAGTCAGGAAGTTAAAGCTTGGTCGCAAATGGGTCTTCCAAATGGACAATGACCCCAAGCACACTTCCAAAGTCAACAAAGTCAACAAAGTCAAGGTATTGGAGTGGCCATCACAAAGCCATGACCTCAATTCTGTCTAAAAATTGTGGGTAGAATTGGAAAAGCGTGTGCGCGGAAGGAGGCCTACAAACCTGACTCAGTTACACCAGCTTTGTCAGGAGGAATGGGCCAAAATTCACCTAACTTATTGTGGGAAGCTTGTGGAAGGCTACCTGAAACGTTTGACCGAAGATAAACAATTTAAAGTCAACGCTACCAAATACTAATTGAGTATGTAAACTTCTGACCCACTGAGAATGTGATGAAATAAATAAAATGCTGAAATAAATCTCTACTATTATTCTGACATTTCACATTCTTAAAATAAAGTGATGATCCCAACTGACCTAAGACAGGGAATTGTTAATAGGATTAAATGTCAGGAAATGTGAAAAAAAAACTCAGTTTAAATGTATTTGGCTAAGGTGAATGTAAACTTCCGACCTCAACTGTAGTCTGTGGTGGCAGTGTTCTTAGAGAACACAGGGTTCCCGACTGTCACTGTGACAGAGAGCCTGACAAACAAGACGTTGACTTAAGGCACAACCACTACATATGGGCCTCTGTTACAATACTCCAGAAATTCATCCTTCCTACCTTCCTTGAAGTAGTCACAGATCTCAATTGGTTGGATAGGTGGAAGTGAAAGGGTCATAACCCTTTTCACCTATCCATCCACTTACAGTTCTGTGCTTACCTGAAGGAAATGAGTAAAGACATTCCTAAAGTATATGAACAGGACCATGGTATCCTCCAAAGTGGAGAAAGAAGAATGTGCACTATAAAGCCAATCGATACATCATGCATGACGATGACCGACATCCACGTGAAACAAGACACAGATTAGTGTAGTAGTACCATTCACTAAAATGAATTCAGTAAGACAATTATGGATTTTTCTTTTACATTACAAGTGTTTTTTAACATAATTTCTCTCCTTCATTTTCATCCATAAGAAAATTACAATTTTACAAAGATAATACAACAGCCAGGTATTAGTGTGTGATAATGTCATACAGTAAGATGGTAAACCCTACAGGGGGGGTATTTGTTTCAGCCGAGCACTGAAATAACAGTTTCAACTGATTAATGTCTTAATGAGAAATTGATATGAACAGGTGCTAGTGCTGGGCTGGAACAAAAGCCTGCACACAGTGTAGCTCTCTCCAGAACCAGGGTTGGTGACTATCGCTCAACTGTAGGGGTAGAATGGGGTGATAGTTAGTGGGGCAATATTTGTGTCTTCCTCACGGAGTGACACCATGGCACTGAGAGAGAGAGGTTGGGACTCAGACACTATCTGATGTGTGGGCTCTTAACCCAGAGTAGGATAAAAGTGGTGAAGCCTAAACCGCCAAACTCTTGGCCTTTAGTAACGACACCCATCGCAAGCTGGGGAACTTGATCTGTATGGATAGGCCAGCAGAGAATGAATACTTTCGTGATCTTTCAGGTTAACCATAGTACTATTTATATGCCTGTGTCAATCTGAGGTAGACGATACCAAACCAATGTAATGCAGAGATGGAGACTAACACATGAGACTACTTGATCAAAGTGACCTGGTACAAAGCCATGTGTTTATGGATGACCTTCTGGGTGGTCCTTTGTAGCTCAGTTAGTAGAGCATGTCGCTTGTAACGCCAGGGCAGTGTGTTCGATTCCCAGGGCCACCCATATACGTAAAATATGTGTACAAATGGTTAAGTTGCTTTGGAAAAGTGTCTGCTAAATGGCATATATATTCTCTGGAGGAAGGACTGTAGAGAGAGTAAAGGATGTTAAGCTCGCCGGACACAGGCAGATTGCTAGCCGGACAGCAAACCAGAACCCAGACAGCTAACCACTCCACACAAACAAGTCACTCACAAAATGTTAATACAATCATATATTGCGGATTGACCAGACAATGCAGGAGCAGTTCAATCAGCATTAAGAGCTTGTCAGAAAGAAAATAAGAATACTTGAATGAGGATGACATTTTTTACAGTGTTATCAGTTCTATTTGACTGGTGGTAAAGAGTTTGCAGTTAGCGTAAATCAACATTGACACGTCCAAGTGTTGTAGAGCGAAGGTTTTAACAGCCACCATGCATACTATAGAGCAGCGGTTCCCACTAAATAACCGCCAAAAGCTCGAGGCCCACCATCCGCGAATCAGTAAATTGCACAATGTATACGGAACAATGTAAAAAATTAAATAAAAAGTAAATATTTCTACATTTCAATGAACCTAAAACCAATTTAAAATCCTAGAAATTCATATACAAAAATATTGAAAGCTTTTAATGAGACAACTAAAAGATGTGCAACATGAAAATATTGTCCCATTTACATTGTGTAATTTATTGACGGTCCATCCAAAGTCAAACCAACTTTTCATGGTTGCACACCGGCCGGCTGAAGCTAATTGGCAAAGACGTTGGCTAGCTTGCTAGCTCGTCTAGGCCATAAGACCTGGTTTGACTGTTTCAAGTCATCTAGAAGGGTGAGTGACTATAAGTGTGTACGGTTTAGGCATAGTGAAAGTACAAAGGCTTCCCACGTTCGGACACACACACACACACACACACACACACACACACACACACACACACACACACACACACACACACACACACACACACACACACACACACACACAAACACACACAAAAGCATGCCTCCAAGACACAAATCTTATTCACAGTTGCATTTCCTTATGAGGAGAACTGAAACCGAGGCTAAATCAGGAGGTTCAGTCCCCCTTTAATACTCCCAACTATTATTATAGAAAGAAATATAGAATAAAAATGAAATAACACAGTACCCTGGTGGTCCACAGACCAAAGTTTAAACCACTGTAGAGGTGCTATATAGACAGACAACACTGCCACCCTACACACACACATCATTCCTAAAACACCACACACACGCACACACACACACAAAGATCCACGCAGACAGTTATTGCTTCAAAGCAGAGCATACACAGCTCCTGCAGTAAGTAGTCATGATGTTGAATGGGATACAGACGACAGAAACCACCACAACCACGTGGATCACATCACGTTTGCAATCAATGACAAATCACCACCACAAGCAGGTTGTTTACAAGAGATCAACGACGGTGCAAAACAGTCTTCATTACGTTTAGTAGAAAACATGAGCAGCATTGAAAAAAAAAATCTGATGTACATTATAAATGCCAGCCATGTTCAAGCATGTCTGAATTTATGATAAAAATGTAGGACTTTAAAAGTAAAAAACTCAAAGCTTTCAGCTAGATTTAAAAAGTAATTGAGATTAAATTAAGGTAAAGAAAAATCCAAGCTTTCCATTTTGCCTAATATCCTACCATCTCAGGACATTTGGACTACTCCAGATGGACATTCTTTGGTCATTAACAAAATACTTATCCTAAAACAAACAGAACCACTGCTTTCAACCCTTTAACGTAACTCTATATCCTTTTGTTAAAACAACTTAACCTGTTCGGTATTTAACCCCTTTCTTCCACCTGCCTTCACAACCCTTCTAGACCCAACGTATACTTACAGTCAACCCCCTCGTCTTCCTAAACGTTAAAAGATGCTAACGATGCCAAACCAAGATGGCCGCCATCCAAGCTAGACATGTAGAGTAAAGATGGATAGTGCTGTTGAGCTCTCTCCGTTACCACTCTCTGACCAACCAGCCGGCCTCATAAGTGGCAAAGGCACTATACAGATTTGGCCCATCCCATCCCATAGCTCTGGCTTGTCTGCTGTGCTTCTTCCATCATATTCCCATCTTGTGTGACACCGAGACCCCAGCTACCCCCCTTACTAAGACCACTGGCCCTGGCCCATTCAGTGACGGTGGCCCCTTCTTCTGCACTCCCATCCAATCAGCACAGTAGGTCTGATTGGTTCCAATGGTCCATGAAGTCAGAGAGACAGGTGTTGATTTCTGAGTCCGTTTGTAAGAATGGTCACGTAGGAAACGATGAGATATGCTGTCACTGGCGGGGCCAGGAGGCCGAGAGAGAGAGGTGTCAACCCTGGAGATCTTCGAAGCACGTCTCACACACCCGCACAGGCTTCTTGGAGGAGGGTGTGAGAGCGTTCTTGGCAGAGCACTCTGCACAGAAGATGTTGCCACAGTGTCTGCAGTGGTGCTGGGGGGGGAAGAGTAGAGAGTCTATCATGATGATATAACACTTTTTATAACTCCTTTGCGTCACCTCCTTCACCATGGTCGTGTTCATTAGAAAATAACACATTTTCCATTGCAAAACATTTGAAAAGGTTTTCTGAACATGTACACAACCCAGATGAACAGACCGACATGCAACACAACTCACTTTCCTGATGGCGAGAGAGAAGCCCTTCCCACAGGCCATGCAGTTCTGTACCTCGTGGTCCTCCGCCCACTTCCTGGTAAGAGACTGTGACTGCTTTATCTACAGATGGGGACAGGGAGAGAGAGGGGTTAAACCATATACATTCACACTGGAAAACCAGCTCCACTGCACGTCTGCACCTATACAAACAGGCATGTACACACTAACACACACAGCTCGATTGACTTTAAATACCCATTGAACAAGTCCTAAAGAGTTCTAACTAGCAGAGCTGTGCAGGAGATTTTGACACGTCCACGGCTTAACAATTAAATGAGATGAGTAAATTATGTAATAATGGGTCGTCAGACTATAATGGCTCCACGGCTGTGGACTGTTGGGACTAATACATTTGGACCCCAGGAAGAGTAGCTGCTGCCTTGGCAACAGCTAATGGGGATCCTAATAAAATACATGTAGACTGGTGTATGTGTACTGTGTTTTATTGTCTAGTTCAGCTACAGGTCACATAGAACGATGCAAATGAAGTCATAATACACGTGTCTAACATGGCGTTATGTGTCCTGCATGGTTACCTGTAGTGACTGGTTTTCTCTGCCCAGCTCCTGCATGGCAGCGGTTGTATCATCCAGTTTTCTACGCATCTCCACCACTTTGGACTGCAGTTTCTCCAACTCCCCCTCACCCTTCACACACCTGAAACACAACCATTACACAGTCACAATGGTGAAAGGCTAAAAGCTACCATAAGAGGAGAGAGAAAAAAAGGATAGAGTGAGAGAAAGAGCTAGTACAGGGAAAGAAAGAGAGAAAACAACGAAAACCACCTCCAACGCATCATCTGCTGCATTACAAACTATTAAGTACATGTTTTAAGTATTCCAAAATGTCTGTTACTGTTACTAGTACGCCTGCGCGGTTGCCTCACTGTGGATGTACCTGCCCTGAGCGCAATGACAACCATGTACTGTGGAAATAAGGTAAAGTAAACGTTATTAAACTGGAACCTAGTTGTGTCATTTTAAGCAAAACAAAACTACTGGAAACCAGTTCTCTCTGACACCTTGCTGGATAGGCTATGTGCTCTTTTGCACGCTGTTTGGGAAGGGTCCGTAAGTAAGCATTTGACTGTTTACGAAGCATGCGACAAATACATTTTGATTTGAACGACATCCATGAGGGGAGATCTAGGTGATTTCTAGCTACATTATAGTTTCTGGTAAAACCACAACATTAGCGGTAGCAATTCTGAAGACAACTTCACACCCTCACCTCTCCAGAAGCGCACGCCTCTCGTCCTGGTTGTTCTGCACGGTGGCCTCGAGCACAGCGATCTCGCCCCGCAGTTCATCAGTCTGCTTCTCCAGTTCGCCACAGCGCCGCTGGCTGCCCTGCCACTCCCTCTTCAGCGTGGCCACATTCTCGTTGAGCGCAGTCACCTGCAGGCCCAGCCGCGCCTCTGCCTCCTCTCCCCGCTTCGCCTGTTCCTCCCGGACTTTACGTTCTGACGCCTGGGGAGGGGTGGGGGATGGGGAAGAGGAAGCGGGAAAGAGATGACAAGGGATTTAGAAGTTTAGAGGAGAAAAGCCACACCTACAGGAGATCTACAAATCATCAGAGTGATGATACCTAAAAGACACCACCACACATTACTGAAACACAGCAAATTACAAAAAGAGCCTGCATGGTGTCTACAAAGCACAGCATTTAAAAACACTGGAGGTGTTCCACCAGCAAATAGCACTTCAATGTCAAACATCACATGTAGCTGCTTTAATAAGTGTTGATGCCCTCTGGAATGTTAGTAGGTAGGTAAACAACTAAGCGTACCAGCTGGGCCTGGACCTCCTGGACCTCCACCCGAGACTTCTCCTCTCTCTGGGTAACACTGTCCCTGGTGACCTGGTGCAGGGTTTTCTCCTGCTCCAGGGCTGCCTGCACCTCCTCCACATGGCCCTGCACCTCCAGCTTCTGCTGGATCAACAACTGCTTGGCCTCCCCAAGCTCCTTCAACTCCTGGGGGGGAGAAGAGAAGGGGTGTGGTGAATAGGTGTAAGCAATATGATGGAATTGTCAAACTTTTGCTGACACCTATCCAATCATCGCAGATCTACAGTAGTACCTAGGGGATAGGGGTTGATATGGGATTCAGTTGGTTCAATTCCGAATCAACCCCTCCATCTTCCACTCAATGGACCCCTTGTAAATCTCTGGATAAGGAGGATCTCACCTTCTCACTCCTCTCCCCGAGTGCCTTCAGCTCAGAACCCAGTCTGGTTGTGTCCTTCTCTAGGGCAGCCTTAGTCTGGTTCAACTCCTTCACTCTGCGCCTCTCCTTCTGCAGCTCCTCCTGGGTCACACCCTGTGTGGGGGAGGGGAGGGGGTTACAGCATGAGGAGAACAACCATACAACTCACACCCTAAGTCCCATTTGGGAAGGAGACCAGGTCTGATATGCATCAAAGTCCCCAAATATCATGACACTGACTATGGGTTGGAAAAAGATTTACAACAACTATAACAAGAGATTCATTAGACAAATCCAATCGGGACACCCCCCAGTCAGACATAGAGTCGGAGTCTTCACTCCTGGCTCTTATCAAGGATTAGTTTAGCCTTTTAGACCACAATGAACCCGATTATCTGGACAGGAAACTCAGATGCTGTTTGAACACGATCCTGGGTCTGACCTGATTTTTCTGCAGCTCTTTGAGGGCTGTCTCCTGCTGGCCCAGCCTCTGGTCCCGTTTGGCAAGCTCCTGCTTCAGGGAGGTCCGGGCAGCCTCCACTTCCTGGACCTGCCCCTCCAGACCAGTCAGCTGGGTCCGGTTAGCAGCCAACTCCTCCTGGGACAGGGTCAGCCTCTCCTCAGACGCCTGGACAGAGTACACACAGGCTTGGGTCACATACAGCACACAGTTCATACAAACACAGCCAACAGACTCAGGTCACATACTTGTGTGTGCATTCCATACTTGCAAACTAGATTAGCATTATGTAAAAAGTTTAAAATGCTATGTTTTGCATGATCCTACACCTATGGTGTCCTGGTAGTTGGTTAGGCAGTGTCTGATGTTGATGATCAATTTGGGGCGGCAGGGTAGCCTAGTGGTTAGAGCGTTGGACTAGTAACCGGAAGGTTGAGTTCAAACCCCCGAGCTGACAAGGTACAAATCTGTCGTTCTGCCCCTGAACAGGCAGTTAACCCACTGTTCCCAGGCCGTCATTGAAAATAAGAATATGTTCTTAACTGACTTGCCTGGTTAAATAAAGGTAAAATTAAAAAATTAAAAGGTACAAATCTGTCGTTCTGCCCCTGAACAGGCAGTTAACCCACTGTTCCTAGGCCGTCATTGAAAATAAGAATTTGTTCTTAACTGACTTGCCTAGTTAAATAAAAGGTAAAAAATATATATTTCCATGCGGTCTGATTATGGTCTCTCCATTGAACTACCTTGGTCTTCTCACATATATTCTTCACTCGCACAAAATGTCTCTCCTCATACAATTAATATTATTGTCCAACTGCCATTGACCCTGTCCTGCATCCATAGAAATATAATTGGATGAGAATGTCCATTCTAGTAATTCCATTTCTATGCCTGCATGTTCATCCACTCACCGCGAGGTCCTGTCTGAGAGATGACACCTCTGACTCCTTGCCATAGTAGTCAGACTGCATCTTGGCCAGACCCTCCTGACTCTGCTCTAGGGCCTTCTGCAGCTCAGTTGTTCTGGTCCTCTCAGAACTCAGCTCCTGGCCCAGGCCTGACACCTGCTCCTTCAGACGACCCTCCTCCTCAGCCTGGAATACACACATTTAGTCCAAAACATGGAGAAGCATGGAATTAAGTGTGTGTGTGTGTGTCTTCTTACCTTCCTGGCATGTGCTCCTTGCAGCTCGCTCACTTGGCTCTCCAGTTTCTTATTTTCCTGGTTGAAGGACCCCTGGGCTGTCTTCAGCTGTGTCTGCAGTTGCTGCACCCCTTTCTCCTTCTCTTTCAGGGCCTCCTGGGTCTCGGTGTGCTGCTCTGTTAATACAGTCAGCTGCATCTTCAACCCTTTCTCTGCCTGCCAGTCAGACACAAAATGAAACCTTTTGTGAGAGCATGGACAATCAGGCCTGTGTCGTGTTCATTAGGGCACACCATAGCAAAATATTTAGTGTGTTTCATATTGGACTAATTCAAGTAGTCCCTCCTTGTTTCATTCATTTTTTTTCTTCTTTCATTTTGTTCCTAATGAATAGGACCCTGTATTCATGTCTATGGGCTGCTTACCTCTCTGATATTCTCCAGCTGCCCTTTGACCTCTGCCATCTCCTTGGTGGTGGCCTTTGTGGCATTCAGCAGCTCCTGTCTGGCCATCTCATGGGACTTCTCCTGAAACATTTACACATATGTACTGTTAGATTTGACCTAGTCTAGACTAATATACTTTTGGTGATAATACTGACACCAACACAAATTTGAGAAAAACAGGGCCCCTATTCATAAAGGATCCAAGAGTAAGAGTGCTGATCTTCGATCTGGTCCCCCCTGTCCATGCAATCTTATTCATTTTGATCTAAAAGGCAAAACTGATCCTCGATGAGCATTCCCACTCTGGGACCCTTAATGAATACGGACCCAAGAAGCTACCGGAACCCTTTATGTTGCAGTCTGTACCTCCCACATCGAGGTCAACCACGCTACACCACACTAAACCCACCTTCTCCTCCAAGACTATCTTGCTGCTCCTCCTCTCCTTGTCCAATTGGCTCTGGCTCTCCTTCAGGGCCTTGGAGGCTTTAGCCAGACCGTTGTTGGCTGCTGCCAGCTCTTTCACCTGGGCCTCCTTCTCCTGCATGGCCTTCTGGAGGTCTCCAGCCAAACCCTGTGCTTTTCTGTCCAGCTCGGCCTGCCGCACCTGCCCCTCCTGGGCTAGCTTGTCCAGGCTGTCCTGGAGGGAGGTCTTCTCCTGCTCACAGCGCTCCAGCTGCTGCCGCGTGTCGCTCAGGGAGTCAGTCTTTCTCTTCAGCTCCTCCTGTAACACAGCAGCCCTGAGAGAAGCAGAGACCAGTCACAAAGAGTACTGGATGTGGATCAATGACCAACAAAAAGGAAATAAGCTTGGTTTATTGTCAGTAGCCAGAACCATACTTAATTTATATTTAGGTGAACAGCCTATAGACTGTTGCTGCAATGGTCATTTTCCTTGTTGACGAGAGATGGTATGTTGAACTTTGACCTTGTCATTGTGTCTGCCGGAATGGTAACCTGACTGCGACAGCATCAAAAAGCTCTACTTAGTTCTTACCCGGCCTTCTCAGTCTCTAATAGGCGACCCAGCTCCTTCAGTTTTCCCTTGACCTCTGACCCCTGCTTCTGGAGATTCTGCACTTCCTGCTGAGTCTGCTCCCGGGCCGCCCTCAGCTCCACCCCCTCCGCCTCCGCTTTCTGTCACACAAAACTGACATTTCAGAGACATCACAGTGACTCCCAGTCTCTACTGCAAACCTGATACCAAGATGTGTGTATGAGCTAAAACCCAGTTCATATCGTAAGAAACAAAAATCTGCATGCAAAAATGTATGAAATGTGTAACGGTAATACACACAGTGCAAGGAACTCCACGTGTGCGCGTGTAAGCGCGTGCATGTAACTGACCTTGGCCCGTCCCCCCAGTTGCTCTATGCACTGTTCTGAGGTCAGTAGTTTGTCTTTGACCTCCTTCAAACTGGCCTCCAGCTGGCCACACTGCTCATGTCTCTCTTGCAGCCTCCGGCCCTGCTCCTCTACACATGCCTGGCTCTTATTCAGCTCCTATAAGGACAGGAGAGATGAGGCATTACTAGGAATTCTCTAAAAGTGCATCCTTCCAACCTTACTTCCTTCCTTGACGTAATCATTGACTAGATATGATTGGACATGTGAACACAAGGGCTCATCTCATGACTTTCCCCTGTACTGTTATGTCTAATCAGTGATTACTTCGAGGGAGGGATATTGTTATCCATGTCGGCACCAACGACGTTAGAATGAAACAGTCAGAGGTCACCAAGTGCAACATAGCTTCAGCGTGTAAATCAGCTAGAAAGATGTGTCGGCATCGAGTAATTGTCTCTGGCGCCCTCCCAATTAGGGGGAGTGATGAGCTCTACAGCAGAGTCTCACAACTCAATCGCTGGTTGAAAAATGTTTTCTGCCCCTCCCAAAAGATAGAGGGCCAATTATCTACAAATTCTGGGACTCACCCACAAACAGGACCAAGCCTGGCCTGCTGAGGAGAGACAGACTCCATCCTAGCTGGAGGGGTGCTCTCATCTTATCTATGAACATAGACAGGGCTCTAACTCTCCTAGCTCCACAATTAAATAGGGTGCAGGCCAGGCAGCAGGCTGTTAGCCAGCCTGCCAGCATAGTGGAGTCTGCCACTAGCACAGTCAGTGTAGTCAGCTCATCTATCCCCATTGAGGCCTTGTCTGTGCCTCGATCTAGGTTGGGCAAAACTAAACATGGCGGTGTTCGCCTTAGCAATCTCACTGGAATAAAGACCTCCATTCCTGTCATTATTGAAAGAGATTGTGATATCTCACATCTCAAAATAGGGCTACTTAATGTTCGATCCCTCACTTCCAAGGCAGTTATAGTCAATGAACTAATCACTGGTCATAATCTTAATGTGATTGGCCTGACTGGAACATGGCTGAAGCCTGATTAATTTGGTGTTAAACAAGGCCTCTCTTTCTGGTTGCACTAGTGACCATATCCCCTGTGCATCCCGCAAAGGCGGAGGTGTTGCTAACATCTACAATAGCAAATTTCAATTTACAAAAAAAAGAAGACATTTTCATCTTTTGAGCTTCTAGTCATGAAAACTATGCAGCCTACTCAATCACTTTCTATAGCTACTGTTTGTTTTTTAACCTTTATTTAACCAGGCAAGTCAGTTAAGAACACATTCTTATTTTAAATGACGGCCTGGGAACAGTGGGTTAACTGCCTGTTCAGGGGCAGAACGACAGATTTGTACCTTGTCAGCTCGGGGGTTTGAACTCACAACCTTCCGGTTACTAGTCCAACACTCTAACCACTAGGCACTAGGCAAACCTTGACCCTGTTTACAGGCCTCCTGGGCCATATACAGCGTTCCTCACAGAGTTCCCTGAATTCCTATCGGATCTTGTCATAGCAGATGTTATTCTAATTTTTGGTGACTTTAATATTCACATGGAAAAGTCCCCAGACCCACTCCAAAAGGCTTTCAGAGCCATCATCGACTCAGTGGGTTTTGTCCAACATGTCTAAGGACCTACTCACTGCCACAGTCATACTCTGGACCTAGTTTTGTCCCGTGGAATAAATGTTGTCGATCTCAATGTTTTTCCTCATAATCCTGGACTATCGGACCACCATTTTATTACATTTGCAATCGCAACAAATAATCTGCTCAGACCCCAACCAAGGATCATCAAAATCCGTGCTATAAATTCTAAGACTACCCAAAGATTCCTAGAAGCCCTTCCAGACTCCCTCCACGTACCCAAGGACATCAGAGTACAAAAATCAGTTAACCACCTGAGGAACTCAATTCAACCTTGCGAAATACCCTAGATGCAGTCACACCCCTAAAAACATTTATCATAAGAAACTAGCTCCCTGGTATACAGAAAATACCTGAGCTCTGAAGCAAGCGTCCAGAGAATTGGAACGAAATGGCGCCACACCAAACTGGAAGTCTTCCGACTAGCTTGAAAAGACAGTATCGTGTAGTATCGAAGAGCCCTCACTGCTGCTTGATCATTCTATTTTTCCAACTTAATTGAGGAAAATAAGAAGAATCCAAAATGTATTTTTGATACGGTCGCAAAGTTAACTAAAAAGCAGCATTCCCCAAGAGAGGATAGCTTTCACTTCAGCAGTGATAAATTCATGAACTTCTTTGACGAAAACATCAGGATCATTAGAAAGCAAATTACGGACTCCTCTTTAAATCTGCGTATTTCTCCAAAGCTCAGTTGTCCTGAATCTGCACAACATTGCCAGGACCTAGGACCAAGGGAGACACTCAAGTGTTTTAGTACTATATCTCTTGACACATTGATTAAAATAATCATGGCCTCTAAACCTTCAAGCTGCATACTAGACCCTATTCCAACTAAACTACTGAAAAGAGCTGCTTCCTGTGCTTGGCCCTCCTATATTGAACATAATAAAAGACTCTCTATCCACCAGAAGTGTACCAATAAAGCCTCTCTTGAAAAAGCCAAACCTTGACCCAGAAAAAAAAAAAAAAATGATTGGCCTATATCGAATCCCTCATGCCTCTCAAAAATGTTAGAAAAGGCTGTTGCGCAGCAGCTCACTGCCTTCCTGAAGGCAAACAACATACACCAAATTCTTCAGTCTGGTTTTAGACCCCATCATAGCACTGAGACTGCACTTGTGAAGGTGGTAACTTAACAGCGTCAAACTGAGGCTCAGCATCTGTCCTCGTGCTCCTAGACAGTGCTGCTTTTGATACCATCAATCACCACATTCTTTTGGAGAGATTGGAAACCCAAATTAGTCTACACGGACAAGTTCTGGCCTGGTTTCGATCTTATCTGTCGGAAAGATATCAGTTTGTCTCTGTAGATGGTTTGTCCTCTGACAAATTTCGGTGTTCCTCAAGGCTCCTTTTTAGGACCACTATTGTTTTTACTATATATTTTACCTTTTTCAAATGCTCTACTTTTAAACCCGGACAAAAACAGAGATGCTAGTTAGTTCTAGGTCCCAAGAAACAAAGACATATTCTGTTGAATCTGACAATTTATCTTGAATGGTTGTTCAGTTGACTCAAATAAAACTGTGAAGGACATCGGCGATACTCTGGACCCTGATCTCTCTTTTGACGAACATATCAAGACTGTTTCAAGGACAGCATCTTTTCATCTATGTAACTGTTACGTTCCCCAGTTTCTGTGTTGTTGGTTTGTATGTGTTGTTGTATGTGTATTTATTTCAGGAAATGGCTTCAGGAAATTCCCCCAAGCAGCTGATTGGTCGGCCCCATTGCTAATTGGAGCTGACCTCGCCCTCTCGCCAGAGAATACAGCTATCTGTCATTACAGACACCTTCTCCAGCTGTATAAAAGCCAGTGTTCCTTTGCTCAGGGAGAGAGCTTATTTGTATGCCCTGTGTTGGTTGTTCCTCAGATAGAGCTTCTTGGATGTCCTATGTTGGTTGTTGCGCAGAGACAGGTTTTGTAAAGTATTTTGTAGCCGGTCCTGCAGACGTGTATGTCAAAAGGACTGTTTTTGATTATTGAAATTGTTTACTTACGGTTGTAATTGTTCTGTTTTTGTTCCCGAGGGGGGAGGGGGAGGCACCCTGGGAGTGCTTAGGCAAGAGGCCTGCAGGCATACATATACCCGTAGTATGTACTCTGTCTATGCACACTAGGTAAGACCTGGGCGGACCATTCCCTGTATTTTGGTTAGTGTGCCAGGTGGTGCTAGTTAGGTAAGTTGTGGGTATGTAGGTAAGGTAGGAGAGGGGGCTCTTTAACTTTCGTTGCTTTGGTTCCGTCCAGACCCTTTTCCACAAATTACCATGCGAAGGAATAAATTCCCTGTTAACGGTAATATTCTGTCTCAGTCATCCTTACTCACACCTATAGTCACATACCTCTTTCACTCCACGGGAGTTGAGTGTTGTGTTCCCTCCTCCAAGAGGCGTGTGTAACAGTAACATTGTACATACCTACACGTACGCTATGGTCACAAGATGCAGGCCTCGAGAGGCGGGGCATTCTCCTATAGAGCTCAATTTTTATGGAATGGTCTGCCTATCCATGTGAGAGACGCAGACTTGGTCTCAACCTTTAAGTCTTTCTTGAAGACTCATCTCTTCAGTAGGTCCTATGATTGAGTGTAGTCTGGCCCAGGAGTGTGAAGGTGAACGGAACAGCACTGGAGCAACGAACCGCCCTTACTGTCTCTGCCTGGCCGGTTCCCCTCTCTCTACTGGGATTCTCTGCCTACAAACATATTACGGGGGCTGAGTCACTGGCTTACAGGTGCTCTCTACGTGATCTTCCTGTCTGGGTTGGCGACCCCCTTGGGTTCGTGCCATGGAGAAGATCTTTGTGGGCTATAGTTGGACTTGTCTCAGGATATTAAGTTGGTGGTTGAAGATATCCCTCTAGTGGCGTGGGGGCTGTGCTTTGGCAAAGTGGGTGGGGTTATATATTGTCTGTTTGGCCCTGTCCGGTGGTATCGTCAGACGGAGCCACAGTGTCTCCCGACCCCTCCTGTCTCAGCCTCCAGTATTTATGCTACAATAGTTTGTGTGTCGGGGGGGCTAGGGTCAGTCTGTTACATCTGGAGTATTTATCTTGTCTTATCAGGTGTCCTGTGTGAATTTAAGTTCTCTCTCTCTCTTTCTCAATTCAATTCAGGGGGTTTTATTGGCATGGGAAACATATAGTAACATTGCCAAAACAAGTGAATTAGATCATTTTTATTGTTTATTTCACTTTTGTATATTAACAGTAAACACTACACTCACAGAAGTTCAAAAGAATAAAGACATTACAAATGTCATATTATATATTATATATATATACACACATATACACACTGCTCAGAAAAATAAAGGGAACACATAAACAACACAATGTAACTCCAAGTCAATCAATCACACTTCTGTGAAATTAGAAACTGTCCACTTAGGAAGCAACACTTATTGACAATACATTTCACATGCTGTTGTGCAAATGGAATAGACAATAGGTGGAAATTATAGGCAATTGGCAAGACACCCCCAATAAAGGAGTGGTTCTGCAGGTGGTACCACAGACCACTTCTCAGCTCCTATGCTTCCTGGCTGATGTTTTGGTCACTTTTGAATGCTGGCGGTGCTTTCACTCTAGTGGTAGCATGAGTCTACAACCCACAAGTGGCTCAGGTAGTGCAGCTCATCCAGGTAGTCCAGCTCATCCATCCTTCTTGCTACAGCTCGCATTGATGGCACATCAATGCGAGCTGTAGCAAGAAGGTTTGCAAGAAGGTCAGCGTGGTGTCCCGAGCATGGAGGCGCTACCAGAAGACAGGCCAGTACATCAGGAGACGTGGGGGAGGCCGTAGGAGGGCAACAACCCAGCAGCAGGACCGCTACCTCCACCGTTGTGCAAGGAGGAGCACTGCCAGAGCCCTGTAAAATGACCTCCAGCAGGCCAAAAATGTGCATGTGTCTGCTCAAACGGTCAGAAACAGACTCCATGAGGGTGGTATGAAGGCCCGACGTCCACGGGTGGGGTTTGTGCTTACAGCCCAACACCGTGCAGGACGTTTGGCATTTGCCAGAGAACACCAAGATTGTAAAATTCGCCACTGGCGCCCTGTGCTCTTCACAGATGAAAGCAGGTTCACACTGAGCACATGTGACAAACGTGAGAGTCTGGAGACGACATGGAGAACGTTCTGCTGCCTGCAACATCCTCCAGCATGACCGGTTTGGCGGTGGGTCAGTCATGGTGTGGGGTGGCATTTCTTTGGGGGGCCGCACAGCCCGCCATGTGCTTGCCAGAGGTAGCCTGACTGCCATTAGGTACCGAGATGAGATCCTCAGACCCCTTGTGAGACCATATGCTGGTGCAGTTGGCCCTGGGTTCCTCCTAATGCAAGACAATGTAGCTGGAGTGTGTCAGCAGCTCCTGCAAAAGGAAGCATTGATGCTATGGACTGGCCCGCCCGTTCCCCAGACCTGAATCCAATTGAGCACATCTGGGACATCATGTCTCGCTCCATCCACCAACGCCACGTTGCACCACAGAATGTCCAGGAGTTGGCGGATGCTTTAGTCCAGGTCTGGGAGGAGATCCCTCAGGAGACCATCCGCCACCTCATCAGGAGCATGCCCAGGCATTGTAGGGAGGTCATACAGGCACGTGGAGGCCACACACATTACTGAGCCTCATTTTGACTTGCTTTAAGGACATTACATCAAAGTTGGATCAGCCTGTAGTGTGGTTTTCCACTTTAATTTTGAGTGTGACTCCAAATCCAGACCTCCATGGGTTGATAGATTTGATTGCCATTGATCATTTTTGTGTGATTTTGTTGTCAGCACATTCAACTATGTAAAGAAAAAAGTATTTAATAAGAATATTTCATTCATTCAGATCTAGGATGTGTTATTTTAGTGTTCTCTTTGTTTTTTTGAGCAGTGTATATATACAGTGTTGTAACGATGTACACATGGTTAAAGTACAAAAGGGAAATAAATAAGCATAAATATGGGTGGCATTTACAATGGTGTTTGTTCTTCACTGGTTGCCCTGTTCTTGTGGCAACACAAATCTAGCTGCTGTGATGGCACACTGGTATTTCACTCAGTAGATATGGGAGTTTATCAAAATCGGAGGGTTTTCGAGTTTTTGTGGATCTGTGTAATCTGAGGGAAATATGTCTCTTTAATATGGTCAAACATTGGGCAGCAGGTTAGAAAGTGCAGCTCAGTTTCCACCTCATTTTGTGGAAATCTCTCTCTTAGCACTTGGACCATGCCTCAGGACTACCTGGCCTGATGACTCCTTTGCGGTCCCCAGTCCACCTGGTCGTGCTGCTGCTCCAGTTTCAACTGTTCTGCCTGCGGCTATGGAACCCTGACCTCTTCACCGGACATGCTACCTGGTCCCTTCTGTTTTCAACTCTCTAGAGACAGCAAGAGCGGTAGAGATACTCTGAATGATCGCCTATGAAATGCTAACTGACATTTACTCCTGAGGTGCTCATCTTTGAACATCTTGGCCATGTTCTGTTATAATCTCCAACCGGGCCAGCCAGGAGAAGACTGGCCTGGCCACCCCTCAGCCTGGTTCCTCTCTAGGTTTCTTCCTAGGTTTTGGCCTTTTAAGGGGTTTTTCCTAGCCACTGTGCTTCTACACCTGAATTGATTGCGGTTTGGGGTTTTAGGCTGGTTTTCTGTACAGCACTTTGTGACATCAGCTGATGGGCTTTATAAATACATTTGATTGATGCACTTTTAAAGAATTGGAATGGGGCCTAGCACTCAGCTTGGGCATCCCACAGATGCAGGTTAATTTGAGAAAAGAAGACAATAAGTGATACATTATTATGTTAAGAGATGGGTCTCCATTAAATTAGTATTCTGGTAGATACCATATTCATCCAGCATGAGTATATTCTGCTGTTGTCATACAACCAATGGCTTACCTGCTGCTTGTCCTGCAGTGCATGCTGGGCTGTCTCCAGGTGGTTCTCCAGGTCTACTCTCTGGGTTGCCTTGGCTGCCTCAGCCGACAGCAGCATCTCCGTCTTAGACTTCAACTGGGGAAAAAACATAACGCAACAAAACAACAAAACCTTTTTAGTGCTGGAATCTGGTTGAGCGGTTAACGCTCTGAACTCTGGGACATAGAACCCTGTCGTGGGGGGTTTATCTGTGCCCTTATTTGTTTATCCCACTCTCCAGTCAATAGTAAAGGGATAGGAATAATATTTATCCATCCATCAGTCCAATCACCCTACCTGTGTGTCCAGTTGGGCCACCTTCTCCCTACTCTCCGTCAGCTGGGCATTAAGTTCCCCGAGAGAGGACTCCACAGTCTGGGCTCGGTCCTGGGCCGCACGGAGGAGGCTCTTCTGTTCCTGCACCTGCTTGTGGAGGTTGTCCTGAGCCTGCTTGTGGCTCTCTGATTGGTTCTTCAGCTTGTCTGTCAAGTGTGTGACCTATAGCCCCCAAAATAGGAAGAGACAATGAGTTAAATCCCTCAGATCATGATTATGCTATTTTATGTTTTTACAGTGCTATATTGTATCACATCAGTAGTGTTCTTTTTAACACAACACCTAAGCACACAAATTGAATAACACAATGTGTGCGGGCGTCGGAATGCTGTATTAATTATGTATATGTGTGTGCTTTTACCTGCGTCTGTAGAGTGTGGTTCTTCTCCTGCAGCTGGTTGAGCACGGCCGTCTCTCCCTCCCCAGCCTGGATCTTGGCCACCAGGTCCTCCCTCTCAGCCTCCAGCTGGCTCACGCTGTCCTTTGTCTTCTGCAGCAGGGCCTCCAGGTTCTGGATCTTCTGGTCCTTGTCCCCGATCTGACGCAGCACCTGCTCCAGGTCATTCTAATAGGACATGGACGAAGAGGCAGAGGGAGACGAGTCAAACAAACATGTTGTCTTGAAGCATTGAGAGATCAGATTCATTAGAATTGGAGTCATGCTTGCACCATTAGTACAGCGAAAACTGCTTGTTTCTTACCCAAACAGTTCAAAAGATATTGACCCATTTACAGACGCAATGTTTTTTTCTTCCCGTCATGGATGGGGGGGGTTACATTCATAAACCATGTCATTTTGACTGCAATGCCTCAATAGAAAAATAGTGCTTTTCCACAATGTAGAAACTTAATATTCCACAATTTACTATTTCAATGACATGTATTTCTATCAACATTTTATCTTTTTATAATAAATAAATTGACAGGGTTCCACATTCATTTCTAGGACACAATGTGCTTCTGAAGTAGAACTCAGATCTGCCCTCCTGAGTGGTGCAGCGTTCTAAGACACTGCATCTCAGTGCAAGAGGCGTCAATACAGTTCCTGGTTCGAATCCAGGCTGTATCACACCCGGCCGTGATTGGGAGTCCCATAGGGCGGCACACAATTGGCCCAGCGTCGTCCGGGTTTGGACTTGCCTAGTTAAATAAAGGTTAATAAAAATACAAATAGAAATGTACTAAAGGAGTACCAGAGACATTTCTAAAGGAGTACCAGAGACATTTCTAAAGGAGTACCAGAGACATTTCTATTTGTATTTTTATTAACCTTTATTTAACTAGGCAAGTCCAAACCCGGACGACGCTGGGCCAATTGTGTGCCGCCCTATGGGACTCCCAATCACGGCCGGGTGTGATACAGCCTGGATTCGAACCAGGAACTGTATTGACGCCTCTTGCACTGAGATGCAGTGTGCTCCTATCTTTTTTTTTTATTGGGAGCACCAGTACTACCAATGGCATTTTAAATTTAGAGCCCTGGTCCTGGGTCGTGTTCATAAGGCATCCGACAGAAAACAAATAGACTGAAACAGGATGGGACGACATGGACCTGTTCAATACAAAAAGTTGTTTTCTGTTTCGACAAGGTGTGTCATATTCAATACAACCCTGTAATAATGTGTGTTCTGGTGCTGAACATCCCTTCACATAGGTTCTACTGTACACACAGTGGAAGAGGTGAGTTGTACTGACACAAAACACAAGTGCTACGTTGACATGTCTGGCAGTACCTGTGCCTCTCTGAGCTTGGTGTTGGTGTTCTGCTGCAGGCCCTGAAGCTCCTGGTGTTGCTGCTTAGCTTTCTCCAGCTGGTGCTGCACATCCAACATCTTACTGCTGTTCTCCTTCAACTACAGCAAGACACACATATAGAGGTCAGTCCCAATACAGTACATCAGTTTATGGCCTTATTCTGAAACCCCCCACTTCTACTAGACAGGCCAATCTATAAAGGAGCTTGTGCAACAATCCCAAGTCCTCATATATCCATATACATCCTATAACAATATCGGTCTCTGTTCAACTCTACTGCTCCCATAAAAATGAAGGGCCAATATGGCCAATGCTCCACCTATCGCAGGACATTGATTTGAATGTCGGTTCTAGTAAATATATGTTTATGTGGATACCCATCCTATATGAAACTCATGTGGTGTACCTACCTGTTCCTCTGAGCGGGACAGTTTGATCTGCAGGTCAGCGGTTTGCTGCTCACGGTCCTTCAGTTTCTCCCCAGAGAGCTGCCTCTGCTCCTTCAAACGGCCCTGCACCTCCCCCAGCTGACGCTCCGCCTCCAGGAGCTTAGCATGCAGCTACAACACAGGAGGAGGAGGAGGAAGAGGAGTAGGTGGATGAGGTAGGCTGACAATTGACCGAAGACTTGTGTGTCTGAGTGTGTTAGATGATCATGTGTGTCTCACCGGTATGTGTGTGACCTGTGTGTGCGGATGTGTGTGTGTGTGTGTGGTTGACCTGTGTGTGTGCATGCGTTTGACCTGAATACGTGGGTGTGTGTTTGTGCGTGTCTGATGTGTCTGACGTGTGCCTCCATGTCACTACTAACCTGGTTGATCTCACTCTGCTGCACCAGGCCCTGGCTCTCCCTCTCCTCCCTCTGCTGCTGCAGCTGCTTCCTCTCCGCCTTCACCTCCCCATGCTTAGCCTCCAGCTCAGCCACCTCCCTCCGGAGCCTGCCAGCCTCCTCCCCCAGATCTGCTTGGGCTCTCTGCAGGCTGGCTTCAGCCCCTGCCACCCGGGCCTGGAGCTCTTGCACCTCCATCTCAGTCTGGTGCAGACTGTCCTGGGCTGTCTTCTTGGAGGCCTGCTCAGCACCCAGGCAGTCCTCCAGCTCCTGGAACTCCTTCTCCCTGCGCCCAAGTGTTTCTGAAAGCATCTGGGGGAAGGAACCAGAGGGGAATAGTGATTTGTGATTATGGTCCTGTGTAACTCACTTGGTAAGAGTGTGGTACTAGCAACGCCAAGATTACGGGTTCAATTCCGGGCAGGGATCATAACAAATGCAAGTTGCTTTGGACAAAAGAGTCTGCTAAATGGCCTACAGGTTGTGGAGAACTTGAGTGTCAGAACGTTTTGAAAGACAAATAGATATGCCGAACAGATTATCATAAGGGGCGATCTGCTAGAGGACGTATGAACCTTCCCTCTTCAGATTTCGAGGTCATGTGTAATGGAAAGTATTACACACACCCTTAGAATAGTTGCCATCGGGAGATGTTTACCAAAGTGAGGATATGAGGATTAATTTAATAGGAGTCTAATTAACAGCTCAGTACCCATTAGGCAAAACAAAATATACAGATGCCATCTCACGTGTCATAGTGACGTTGGTCGTTCAACCTCTGAAAAGAATACTGCATCCTTACAGACCTGCATGCAAGGCAGAGCAAGGGGGAATTAGATTTCTGAGCACATGTTTTTACAACAGGTTCTTGTGTGTGTAGTAAACTTGGCACAAGGGCGATGAAAGAATACAATGGTGTTAATGACAGTGCTTCTGAGTGGGGGGGGTGACAGGGACATAAAACACCCACACACAGATCCTTTTTCCCCTCTGCTCTCCGGTCCTCCTCCTGTCCCACAGCAGCTGAGCCTCTTCTTTCAACACCTCTGTCCATCCCTCTCCTTCCAATGTCCTTGTTTAAACCTTTGTCTGTCTCTCCCCATCTACTGTCTTTATGCACATTTTCTTTCTCCACACTTCCCCCTCTCCTCTCTCTGGATTTCACACTTTATATACAACGTACCTCTCTCTCCCTCCAGTATCTACCTCTTTATTTTTACTGTCCACTCTGTTCTCTGTTTAAACAATACATACCATCTCATGTCCTAGTTGTGGGTGGTCCTAGTAGCGCATGTGTGCATCCAGTCTCCATGCAGACAAGCTGATTTAAACTTCTTTTAATTATACTTTCGGAACCAGGGAAGTCACATTGTGACTTTTTCAACTGAGAGCCCGGGTGGAAGGTCTATGGTGGACTACCTTTCTTATCACCCCTGTCTCCCAGACACCTACTTGGGAGATGGAGAGCAGCTGTGATGGCAGCACGACCAACACGCTTGACAAGGGGGGGGGGGGCTTTAAGGGCCATAGTTTAGGTTGCCAGAGTTTAAAACAACAAAAAAAACACACTGGCGCATCGCTGCGGTTACCTGTGATCGTATTTCAGTCCAAAGTGGCTGGTTGCCAGGGCAGATATCAACCACTGCTGGTTTAATTATAGGCCTGTGTGTGTGTGTTTTGTCAACATGTCGATGTTGCCAATGAAAGCTCATCTCAGGCTGGTGACAGTAGAGCACTGTGATGAGAAGGTGGTACGTGAGGAAGCTGGGTTAATTAAGAGACTAAAATAATGGCCTGGCAAAGCTGGCATATTTTTACATGTCTATTGCTATTTCAGGTTGCACATCCTACAGTGTGAGTGTTTGTATTTCATCTGTTGTTACGATTGTAAGCTGTTAAAACGATCAAAGTGTCTTAACGGGAGGTGAATTTGTGATGGTGGTGACATGGACTGATGGAGCATTGACTAAACTATGGGAGGGGAAGTACTCATTGTGTGTGTGTGTGTGTGTGTGTGTGTGTGTGTGTGTGTGTGTGTGTGTGTGTGTGTGTGTGTGTGTGTGTGTGAGAGAGACCTGGCTCTGTTGCTGCAGGTTGTTCAGAGAGCTCTGTAGTTGGTGGATCTGCTGGGTGTACACTGCTGCCTCCTGAGGTCCCTTCTCTAGCTCTGCCTTCAGCTGAGAGATGGTCATCTGGAACACACAAAATCAATGTGAGACACTTTCCTTTGTTTACATTAAAAAACATTCACATGCCATGTGCTAGATTCTGGTCGAGTGGTCAGGAGGACTTCACATACCCACTGGCGACTGGGCTTTAAGCAGTCTTGGGAATTTTATAAAGAATGCTTTTTAAAACTACAATCAATCTACCTGCAGTGAAGCTGCTCAACATTTACATTACATTCAGTAATCTAGCAGACACCCCCATCCAGAGTGACCCACAGGAGCAACCAGGGAACAGTGCCCCACCCTAGAACACATGGACAGATCTCCCACCAAGTACAATCGGCCACCGGCCCAAGCTCCCAACCGCCAGGCCACCAACCCGTCCCCTCCATGTGCTGGCCCTCGATTCCAAGATGGCGTAGCAGTAAGTCGTCCTGTCGTTTCGTCTCTCTGTATATATCGTCCCTTTTTCGTTTTAGATATTTTTCTTCGCATATCTTTAAAAACATTTTGCTAAACCTTGTGACGGCCCTGAATTTTTCTGAACCGTCTCAGTGCAGCTCCTTCCAATAGGGCGCTTTCCCTTTAATTCCCAATTAAATAGCCAGTATCAGCTGCGCAAAAAGGGGGGTTGTGATGGAGATGTGCATGAGGATGTGTTCAACCCTCAGTTCCGAAGCTTCTCTATTCCGTTTGTTTTGTTGCCGTTAAACGTGTGTTTTGTAGCCTAAGAGAGTTTACCCAGGATCGGATCCACTCTTTGCGTCCCTGGACTACACCTCTCCGTTCTTCGTGGCCTTTCTCCGCTGGAGATCTATTGGCGGATTGGATTGTCTGACTGACCGACTGACTACCACCTTTTTGTATACGGTATTTCATTTGTTTGGATGTGATGTATACTGTGATTTGTGTAGTTAGTGGTAGTTGAGGACTTAATTAAGAGTTGATCCGCTTTAAGGTTCTGTGGTAAAGTAATTGTTATATTGATTGTATGTTTAATACTGGGTTTACGCTACACGGAACGAACGGACAAACATCGCGTGACAAAAGTCACTTGAGTTCCCTGAACTCTACCGGGCAGGACTCTTTTTAGGCCCGAGGTACAGGACATTTCTGGAGGAACCAGAACTCATTGTGATATTATTATATATGTGTGTAATCATTGTTGTTGCTAATACAACCCACGCAACAGAATATAATTGTTTTTGAAGTTCTTTTCAATGTTTTAAGGGTTTATGAAAAGTTTATTTCCATCCTGACTTTTACATACGTCCTTTGTATTGGTGTAGACTTGACGGACCAGATGGGACTCATTCCCACCCAAACTAAAAGGAGAAACTAATGTTTTCTCTGGTAGGCACAACCTACCTGGCACCCCTATAAATAATAACCTCAAGTCAAAACCGTTACAACCTAAGCTTCCAAATACTCTCCTGCAACCCGCCTCACCCAATGTAGCTACTTTTCCTAAAGTATTTATATTTACTTCAGAACCGGAACCCCTCAACTGAAGCTAGCCAGCTAACCACCAGCTATTCTAGCGGTCTTCAGCTAACCGGTCATCAGCTAATCTTTAGCTCGGAAAGCTCTCGCCAGTTCGAACAACGCGACGCTAACCAGAGCATAACGGACCTATTTATTTTTTTATCCCCGGATTCCCACCGCAAACGGAACATTTTTCAGCTGGATCTTCGCAACTAGCTATCGAGCTAAACCGCAACCCTGGTTGATTACTCCTGGCTAGCGTTTCCACCCACGTAGCTTGAAGCTAGCCCGGCCAGAGCTCCTGTGCTGCCACCGTAGCATAGTCCTGGGCTACAATACCCGGACCCACGACCGGTCTATCGATGTCACCGCATGAAGAGGAATAAACAGACTCACCCCATCCCGACGTCCCCCAAAGGCTAACTCTCTAGCCCTCACTATCTCCTTGCTTGCTAATTCGGCATGCTAACTGCTAGCTTGTTTAGCTCAGGTCCGCTAACTACTACCTTGTTTACCCCGGCCTGCTAATCTGTTAGCTTGTTAGCACAGGCCTGCTAACCGTCTGCATCGCCGCGTCCCAAACACGCAGTGGCCCATATCTACTTTCTATCTCTTCCCGATTTTTAAAAATTTGTTTATACCTTCCGGAAACCTGCCTCACCCAATATGATACGGAATCGCTATTATTTTTAATTTTTAGAACACACTCAAGAACCTCCAGAAGCTAACCAGCTAACTAGTTACAAGCTATTTAGTCATTGTTAGTTTTTTAACCTGGATAACACTCGCCAGTCCAGCCCCCCTGACCCATCCACTGCTGCCCATGGACTCTGATCACTTGGCTACATAGCTGATGCACGCTGGACTGTCCATTAATCACGGTACTCCATTCTGCTTGTTTGTTTTATCTGTCGGCCCCGTTGCCTAGTCAATGCCATTTTACCTGCTGTTGTTGTGCTAGCTGATTAGCTGTTGTCTCACCCACTGTTTTAGCTAGCTTTCCCAATTCAACACCTGTGATTACTGTATGCCTCGCTGTATGTCTCTCTCAATTGTCAATATGCCTTGTATACTGTTGCTCAGGTTAGTTATCATTGTTTTAGTTCACAACGGAGCCCCTAGTCCTATTCCTCATACCCCTGATACCTCCCACCTCCCACATATGCGGTGACCTCACCCATTACAACCAGCATGTCCAGAGATAAAACCTCATCATCACCCAGTGCCTGGGCTTACCTCCGCCGTACCCGCACCCCACAATATCCCTGTCTGCACATTATGCCGTGAATATATTCCACCATGCCCAGAAACCTGCTCCTCTTATTCTCTGTCCCCAACGCTCTAGGCGACCACTTTTGATAGCCTTTAGCCGCACCCTCATACTACTCCTTCTCGGTTCCGCGGGTGATGTGGAGGTAAACCCAGGCCCTGCATGTCCCCAGGCACCCTCATTTGTTGACTTCTGTGATCGAAAAAGCCTTGGTTTCATGCATGTCAACATCAGAAGCCTCCTCCCTAAGTTTGTTTTACTCACTGCTTTAGCACACTCTGCTAACCCTGATGTCCTTGCCTTGTCTGAATCCTGGCTCAGGAAGGCCACCAAAAATTCAGAGATTTCCATACCCAACTATAACATCTTCCTTCAAGATAGAACTGCCAAAGGGGGAGGAGTTGCAGTCTACTGCAGAGATAGCCTGCAAAGTAATGTCATACTTTCCAGGTCCATACCCAAACAGTTCGAACTACTAATTCTGAAAATTACTCTCTCCAGAAATAAGTCTCTCACTGTTGCCACCTGCTACCGACCCCCCTCAGCTCCCAGCTGTGCCCTAGACACCATTTGTGAATTGATTGCCCCCCATCTAGTTTCAGAGTTTGTTCTGTTAGGTGACCTAAACTGGGATGTGCTTAACACCCCGGCAGTCCTACAATCTAAGCTAGATGCCCTCAATCTCACACAAATCACACAAACCACCAGGTACAACCCTAACTCTGTAAGCAAGGGCACCCTCATAGACGTCATCCTGACCAACTGGCCCTCCAAATACACCTCCGCTGTCTTCAACCAGGATCTCAGCGACCACTGCCTCATTGCCTGTATCCGCTACGGTGCCGCAGTCAAACGACCACCCCTCATCACTGTCAAACGCTCCCTAAAACACTTCTGTGAGCAGGCCTTTCTAATCGACCTGGCCCGGGTATCCTGGAAGGACATTGACCTCATCCCGTCAGTTGAGGATGCCTGTTCATTCTTTAAGAGTAACTTCCTCACCATTTTAGATAAGCATGCTCCGTTCAAAAAATGCAGAACTAAGAACAGATACAGCCCTTGGTTCACTCCAGACCTGACTGCCCTCGACCAGCACAAAAACATCCTGTGGCGGACTGCAATAGCATCGAACAGTCCCCGCGATATGCAACTGTTCAGGGAAGTCAGGAACCAATACACACAGTCAGTCAGGAAAGCTAAGGCCAGCTTCTTCAGGCAGAAGTTTGCATCCTGTAGCTCCAACTCCAAAAAGTTCTGGGACACTGAAGTCCATGGAGAACAAGAGCACCTCCTCCCAGCTGCCCACTGCACTGAGGCTAGGGAACACGGTCACCACCGACAAAAGCCATGATTATCGAAAACTTTAACAAGCATTTCTCAACGGCTGGCCATGCCTTCAGCCTGGCTACTCCTACCTCGGCCAACAGCTCCGGCCCCCCCGCAGCTCCTCACCCAAGCCTCTCCAAGTTCTCCTTCACCCAAATCCAGATAACAGATGTTCTGAAAGAGCTGCAAAACCTGGACCCGTACAAATCAGCTGGGCTTGACAATCTGGACCCTCTATTTCTGAAACTATCCGCCGCCATTGTCGCAACCCCTATTACCAGCCTGTTCAACCTCTCTATCATATCGTCTGAGATCCCCAAGGATTGGAAAGCTGCCGCAGTCATCCCCCTCTTCAAAGGGGGAGACACCCTGGACCCAAACTGTTACAGACCTATATCCATTCTGCCCTGCCTATCTAAGGTCTTCGAAAGCCAAGTCAACAAACAGGTCACTGACCATCTCGAATCCCACCGTACCTTCTCCGCTATGCAATCTGGTTTCCGAGCCGGTCACACCTCAGCCACACTCAAGGTACTAAACGACATAACCGCCATCGATAAAAGACAGTACTGTGCAGCCGTCTTCATCGACCTTGCCAAGGCTTTCGACTCTGTCAATCACCAGATTCTTATCGGCAGACTCAGTAGCCTCGGCTTTTCGGATGACTGCCTTGCCTGGTTCACCAATTACTTCTCAGACAGAGTTCAGTGTGTCAAATCGGAGGGCATGCTGTCCAGTCCTCTGGCAGTCTCTATGGGGGTGCCACAGGGTTCAATTCTCGGGCCGACTCTTTTCTCTGTATATATCAATGATGTTGCTCTTGCTGCGGGCGATTCCCTGATCCACCTCTACGCAGACGACACCATTCTATATACTTTCGGCCCGTCATTGGACACTGTGCTATCTAACCTCCAAACGAGCTTCAATGCCATACAACACTCCTTCCGTGGCCTCCAACTGCTCTTGAACGCTAGTAAAACCAAATGCATGCTTTTCAACCGATTGCTGCCTGCACCCGCATGCCCGACTAGCATCACCACTCTGGATGGTTCCGACCTTGAATATGTGAACACCTATAAGTACCTAGGTGTCTGGCTAGACTGCAAACTCTCCTTCCAGACCCATATCAAACATCTCCAATCGAAAATCAAATCAAGAGTCTGCTTTCTATTCCGCAACAAAGCCTCCTTCACTCACGCTGCCAAGCTTACCCTAGTAAAACTGACTATCCTACCGATCCTCGACTTCGGCGATGTCATCTACAAAATTGCTTCCAACACTCTACTCAGCAAACTGGATGCAGTTTTTCACAGTGCCATCCGTTTTGTCACTAAAGCACCTTATACTACCCACCACTGCGACTTGTATGCTCTAGTCGGCTGGCCTTCGCTACATATTCGTCGCCAGACCCACTGGCTCCAGGTCATCTACAAGGCCATGCAAGGTAAAGCTCCGCCTTATCTCAGTTCACTGGTCACGATGGCAACACCCATCCGTAGCACGCACTCCAGCAGGTGTATCTCACTGATCATCCCTAAAGCAAACACATCATTCGGCCGCCTTTCGTTCCAGTACTCTGCTGCCTGTGACTGGAACGGATTGCAAAAATTGCTGAAGCTGGAGACTTTTATCTCCCTCACCAACTTCAAACATCAGCTATCTGAGCAGCTAACCGATCGCTGCAGCTGTACATAATCTATTGGTAAATAGCCCACCCATTTTCACCTACCTCATCCCCACAGTTTTTATTTATTTACTTTTCTGCTCTTTTGCACACCAATATCTCTACCTGTACATGATCATCTGATCATTTATCACTCCAGTGTTAATCTGCAATATTGTAATTATTCGCCTACCTCCTCATGCCTTTTGCACACATTGAATATAGACTCCCCTTTTCTTTCTACTGTGTTATTGACTTGTTAATTGTTTACTCCATGTGTAACTCTGTGTTGTCTGTTCACACTGCTATGCTTTATCTTGGCCAGGTCGCAGTTGCAAATGAGAACTTGTTCTCAACTAGCCTACCTGGTTAAATAAAGGTGAAAAAATAAAAAATAAAAAATCTGAGACCCCCCCCCCCGAAATACCTCCCCCTCAACCTTGTGATTAGCATGATGTTGTAAGTAACATTAGCCTACATTATCTCAACCGTCCCGTGGAAGGGACACCGATCCCGAAGAAGTTTTAATGAGCCACGTCTGTTTTTACATCACTTTCATATTCAAAAAAGGGCCCACCTTACTTGCGGATCATTCCTGACTGTTTGTACATTTTTCAAAATTTTTGTTAATTAGTATCATCACACCTTATGAGTTCCTTTGTCCATGACAGAAACTTATTTCGCCGTCCCATTCCTTTCCCCACGCAACTTCATCTAAAGTTGTAGAGTGAGTTATCTGTAAACAGTATATTTTATATTCCTTTTCTTTTAGCCACATCACGACTGATTGTCTGTACTTATAATTGTGACTATACTTATTTCACCCTTTAACATAGCTAGACACTATTCTCAGTCTAAATTTACAATAATTAGTGGTTGTAAAATTACTGCCATAAGTAAATAATAACCCAGACAATTTGCATGGATGAGTGTCTGTAACATGAAGTGGCCATAGCCTTAATATTCAGGATTATAATTGTAATCCTTATTGTACAAATATCATACTTGCATTAAACATTATTTTAAAAGCATTCACTTGGCAAGCCAGCAAGCCTACAGAGCATCCATACAGTACGAAGAGAGTCGAGCAAAGGCATAACAACTAATAGGCAGTCAAATACACAAACATACAGGCAGCAGAGACGCCTAAAATAAATAAACCCCATTTCTGATAACTAAATAGTCACTGAAACATTCATGCATAAAATAGAGAGGAGATTGGGGTGCCCGAGTAAAAGAGCAATGCTTTACCTTCAGTTTACAGATCTTCAAGAAAGGGAAAATTGGGTGAGGAGGAATGGAAGCAAAGGTTGGGAAGGGAAAGAGACAAAGCAAAGAGGTAAGCACTAGTAGACAAACAACACATGAGCCTAGAAAAACACAGAGACCGACAGAGCAGTGACAAACGGTTTGCTCACCAGGTTTGATCTGAACAAGCATTCAGAGATTAGGTGATTTGTTTCAATCATCTCAACATTCAACCAACTGGATATCATTGAAGGGATCTACTACAGCCGGGGTGGATGGTAGTGTAGTCTATCGCAGGTAAAACAGGTTATGGACACAGGGTGGTGCAGTCTAGCCCAGGTAGGAAAGGGGTGGATGGGTAATGTAGTCTACTAGCCCATGTAGGACTACGGGATGAGCAGGGCAAGATCTCCATGAACCTAGGAGCTTTGTTCATGATTCATTATTCAGTTAAGGGCCAGGTGATTCCATGACAGTAGTGACCTTTAAGAAAATGCATTCATATGTAAAGTACTTCAGATTTTTATAAACTGAAGTGATGAAAGTTGTAATCTATCAGGAGAGCCAATTAAAAGTAGTCTGTGTGTGTGTGTTTAAGCGACTCCGACTGGGAGGCCCCGGTGCCAAGCTGCCCGCTCTACCTGTGCCCCCAGTGGTGTTCATATGCCACAGTTCATTACTGTGCCTCAGTGCCAAAAGGGCAAAGCGTGGAGGCGTCGTTGTGTTCTGTGTCGCATCAAATGCACCACTTGTTCAGTTTGCCTCTGCTTTACATCAGAAAGAGACTGCTATGGGACATGGCACAGGCAGCAAAATATTATGACGAGGACTTCCAAGAGGTGTACATTTTTTTCTCCCTTTTTTTCCCCCCCAATATTTAAAAAAACATTTTTGTGTGTGTTAGAATTGCTTTTTGATATGTTGTATATAGTTATTTGCACTGCTGTATGTAGTTATAGGTCATTTCACCAATTCGGCCACTTGGGTACATTTGGGCAACTTGTGTGGGACACCTGGGTGACTTCATGCTAAATGTCATGTAGCTCCACCCATTCCTGAAGTTATCAGTCTGAAACTTTGCACACCTACAGTTGCCATCTTCTGTTATCCATCAAAATTATCTCCAGCATCCTATCTGACTGTGTGGCTATTCTAGTACATGTGAAAGATACTACAACAATAAAAAACAGAAAACGTATGCTCTTTCTTTCCCTTTTCTTCCACCAGATCTACTGTGTTATATTCTCCTACATTCAATTAACATTTCCACAAACTTCAGAATGTTTCCATTCAAATGATACCAATAATATGCATATCCTTGCCTCTGGGGCTGAGCTACAGGCAGTTAGATATGGGTATGTCTTCAGGCGGAAATTGAGAACAAAGGGTTGCAGCCATAACAGTTTAACGAATAATCCATTTTCAATTACTAAAAAAACAATGCATTAATGTTTGTGGGTTGAATGCTGTAACACAGAATAAAACGATTAATAAAAGTCCCATGATGGCAGTGACTGCCGATTACGGCTCATCACTTAAACATCATTTATTCACATGAATTTAATAAAATATTTCAGCTGTTGCATATATTACATTTGGTTTATTTGATAATTTTATTATTATTTAATTCCAAGTCATCCTCTCATCTCTATAGAGCTGCTTCCTATGCTGTCTGACAAAAATCCCTATTTTGGTAGTTCTTCAAAGTAAATAAGACATACTTTTATGACTGCTGAATACCAACTATCAATGACTTAGATCATGTAAATTCAGGTAGATATCTCGAAGCAACTGCTCGCTATCCCTCTCGATCGCACATTCTTCTGTCTCTTCTCTCTATGACTGCCCCACACAGATCAGACAAGTAGGTGCGCAATGGATTATGGTCATTGTAGTTAATTACCAAGTTTTCTGCACTAAACTGTGTAGAATATTGGCCTGTTGGAAACTACAACTCCCTACTACATTTCAGTTATGCAGTTAAATTGTTGTCCAATCGTGCAGTTAAATATATCAACCAATATATCAACCAAAGGTCTGTATTGCAGTCCAGAGAGGAGACGGATGGGGAATGGCAGAAAGAGGGAGAGAGATGGAGGGGGGAGCCATAGTCATAGAAAAACTCCCTCCTAATCTTCTCCTTCCAAAGCCTTATGGGTTCAGTAATGCAGGAAATATCGCTGAATTATGCAGACAGACACCGCAGGATTGGGAAAGGGAGTTCAAGCATCCCTTTATTAAAAACATTGAATATGAAGGTTATTTTAGTCAATCGAGAGCTTGTTAAAAGGACCATCTTAAGTATTTAGTATTTAATAAGATCCCTATTAGCTTCTGCCAAATGTACAATATGTACACTACTGAAAAAATACAATATAACAATGCGTGGGTGTGCGTCAAGTGTCTTGTTTTTGGTTTTACTATCCTTGTGGGGACCAGAAGTCCTCACAATGATAGTCAAACAAGGCCAATTCAGACAGGTGGGGACTTTTTGCAGGTCCCCAATAGGAAAAGGGCTATTTTAGGCTTAGGTTTACAATTAGGGAGGAGAAATATGGTTAGGGTTTAGTTAGGATTACGTTCAAAGGGAAAATTGGATTTTGAATGGGAAGCAATTGTTTGGTAAAACAAATGTCTCTCTCTTCACAGTACATGTTGTGCCGTGTGGTGTTCTATATTGTTTCAACAGATTTTACCGAGAGCTTGAGTTACCTGATGTGGAAGAGTTCCATGTGGTCAAGGCTCTATGTGTTAATGTTCATTTCCCAGCCTCTGTTCTGGACTTAGGGACTGTGAAGAGTCCCCTGGTGGCATGTCTTGTGGGTTACGTATGAGTGTCTGAGCTGTGTGTTAGCTGTTTGAACACACAGATCGGTGCTTTCAACACATCAATACTTCTCACAAAAGACAGAGATGCATTCAATCTCTCGTCTACTTTAAGCGAAGAGAGATTGACATGCATGTACTAGATATAAGCCATCCGTGTACATTTTAGTCTCCTCAAGTTGCTCAACTGATACATTACAACATTTAGATAAGGTTTAGGGCTTTTGATATATTAAGGACTAGCTTATTAGTAGCCACCCACTCTAAAACTGACTACAGCTCTTTGTTAAGGGTTGCAGTGATTTCACTTAATGTGGTAACTGATGTGTATAATGCTGAGTCAGGCTTTAAGGCTAGTGGTAGGTCATTAGTAAAAATAGAACACAGTAAAGGACCAAGAAATCTGCCTTGAAGTATACCACAAATGATAGGTTTCAATTGAAGAAAACCCTCTGTTCTGTTAGATAGGTAGCTCTCAATCCATGATTTGGCAGACGATAAAGCCATCACATGCTTTTTTCAGCAGCTGATTATGATTGATAATGCAAAAAGCTGCACTGAAGTCTAACAAAACAACTCCCAAAATCATACAAGTATGCTGGAAGTCTGTTGTTAATTTGTTTACTGTGAAATAGAACTGTATCTGTTCAAATACAATTTCTCCCAAAAATGTACTAAGGGTCGGTAGTAAGCTGATTGGTCAGCTGTTTGAACCAGTAAATGATGCTTTGCTATTCTTGAGTAGCTGAATGACTTTTGCTTCCCTCCAGGCCTGAGGACACATACTTTCCTGTAGGCTCAGATTGAAGAGAATAGGAGTGGCAATGGTTAAAAATCACAACTTCATATCCACTTGGACACCCCTTTTATGATGTATAGAATGTGATAAACAATTGTGAAAGGGCATATAAAACATGTCCTTTTTAATTCAGAGGTTCCTGACTGTATGACAGTGTGTATGTGTGTGTTTAAACATTATTAGAAGCATGTTTACCAGTCTCCCTTGTGCAAGAAGAGGAGCTAATCACTAGTTGACTAGCTGCCCTAAACCTTTGGGCTTGCCTTGCATTGAGGGATAGTGAAGATACTAGCAGTACATACTGGACCAGTAACATAAAACTAAACCAAGATGGGCCATTACCCTGCAGCCTTACCTCTGAGGTGGTGTGGTCAGCCTGCAGCTGCTCGTATTGGCTCTTGATGCGTGCCGACTCCTCCTCCCGCTCGCGTGTCATGTTGTCCATCAATGTCTGCACCTGGATCAGCTCCTTCTGCAGTACCTCCATGTCCTCAACTCCCGGCCGCTGCAGCTAGGGGGCAGCAGAGAGATCAGCGGTTTTTTAATTTTTAATTTTAATTTTACCTTTATTTAACCAGGCAAGTCAGTTAAGAACACATTCTTATTTTCAATGACGGCCTGGGAACAGTGGGTTAACTGCCTGTTCAGGGGCAGAACGACAGATTTGTACCTTGTCAGCTCGGGGGTTTGAACTCACAACCTTCCGGTTACGCTCTAACCACTAGGCTACGCTGCCTAGGGCAGAAGGGCAGACATTTGGGGCATCAAAGAGGGGTTAGGAGTTACTGGACCACTTTAGGTTTAGGATGTAGGTTTGGGGTGAAAATAGAAAAAGTGGGGAATTTAAGTGTTAATGGCAGTATAGAGTTCATAACGCCATAAGAGCCCTTTTCTTAAATAAGAATTTGTTCTTAACTGACTGGCCTTGTTAAATAAAGGTTACATTCTGCCCACTCCTCTGACATAGAAATTAATGACATAAATTAAAACGATATGACTCATCTAGGTAGAGATGGTAACCCCAGCAATCCCGGTCCTGAATAGTTCCTTCCTCAAGACTAGTTCCACTTCCTTCATCATAAAATACATGGTTATATACTTTACTGTGTTAAGACAACTCTAGTCCGCTCTCAAAAAATAATTATTATCCATGTATCCATGAAAGTGAAGAAATTACCCCATTAGGGGTGAACATCTATGAAGGCTCCAGGATATACGAACAGACAACAAATTGGCTTAATTTCAGTTCATTAGCTTATCCATGACTGTTCTCTTTGTTGATAAATGGTTCTCGGAAACTCCCAACATCCAATATGTTAACTAACAGGAGTGTGAACATCGAAAAGTAAAAACTGTTAAATGAAATTGGGATCAGAAAAAAAAGAAAAGTTTTAATTACAGTGCAGTGATCACAAAACCTTTTCCATGTTATAGCCTAACTAAACAATAGGCTTTAAAGGCCTGGGGAAAGTTGTGTCATTTAAATGTATACAGCATATTGGGTCAATTTCTAAGAGGAACAACTAAGAGTGTTGAAGCTGTCGTTAACAGTTGGAAAACGTCAGAGAAAGACAAGTGTCAGCAGCGAAGTCCTGTACGGCAATACTTTGAGAAATGAGAAGGAAATTAATACTTTGCAGGGTGGAATTGAGTTACAGCAATGGTAGTACAGGTGAAATGCTAAACCGTCTGAAAAGGGACGCCCTGTGAGACCTAAACCGTTGCTGGTAGGAGTGCAGCTGCATTGTGAATTCACATGGAATTGTATGAATTTTTCTTTATTGCTTTAATGGAAAACCGATACATTTAATTTCAAACATTAAAGGAAAAAAATCATTTTGTCACATCCCTATTTACCAACAGGTAAGTAAGTGGTGAAAATAAAACCCGTGAAAAAGTTATCTGGGAGTAAAATATAGGCTACATGCAAATTATTATCAGTGCTCATCAATGAACGTATACTTATTCTCAAATATTGTACAACAGTGTGTTAATATTTTAGTGCACTGTGACATGTCCATAGCTGTACAGTATGTATAGAAAGTGTCCTACATGTATGTGTGCACGCGTATATGCATGACTGTGCGTGTGTGTATGCTTGTCTGCGTGTATACAGTCTCTGTTAGTTACCAGTTCTGTGTGTAGCCGGTCCTTGTCCTGCCTCTCTCTCTGCAGCTCCTGGATCAGGTTGGCCAGCCTCTGGTCTGCAGCCTCCCTCAGGCTCTTTTCCTCATCATAACGAGACTTGATGTCTGTCAGGGTCACCAACATACCCATGTTATATTGAATATCCCTTCACAGAACAAAGTATAACATCACCATTTATCTTCCATCCTAACCCTAACCTCTGAACTAGTCACTGTACAATACCTGCCTATGGAACATTACACAGTGCATAGTGACATTAAAATGGTTGTTCAATCAAAGCTGCTTTAGATGAGCTAAATGAACTACAGTAAACTCCAAAAGTACTGGGACAGTGACATGTTTTGGTATTTTGGCTCTATACTGCACTGTCAGCTTTAAATTTTAGGGTATTTTCATCCATATAATTTCTAAATTACAGTACTTTTTGTGCATAGCCCCCCCCATTTTAGGGCACCAAAAGTATTGGGACAAATTCACTTACATGTGTATTAATGGTTACATCAAGTTTGTGACTCTACAAACTTGTTGGATGCATTTTCTGTTTGTTTTGGTTGTGTTTCAGATTATTTTGTGTCCAATAGAAATTAAAATGGTAAATAATGTATTGTGTCATTTGATAATGATGAGTGAGAAAGTTAGACGTACATATATATCATACCCAAGACTTGCTAACCTCTCACCATTACAATAACAGGGAGGTTAGCATTTTGTATCCGTAATCATGGTAGCATCCACATTAACGTAGATGCATATAAAATATATTCTATTCTTATTTACAATAAAAGTGACAATTACATTATTTACCACGAATTTCAATAGGGCACAAAATCTGAAACACAACCAAAACAAACAGCAAATGCATCCAACAACTTTATAGTCACAAGTTTGATGTAATCATTGCATAATAGGAAAATGGGACCAAATACTAAACTTTTGACTACGTTAATACACAAGTTAACTGGTCCCAATACTTTTGGTCCCCTAAAATGGGGGGACTACACTATATACAAAAAGTGCTGTACTTTCTAAACAGTTCACCCATTATGGATGAAAATACCCTCAAATTAAAGGTGACCGTCTGCACTTTAACCTCTTCGTCATTGTATCATTTCAAATCTAAAGTGCTGGAGAACGGCGCCAAAACAACAAAAAATGAGTCACTGTCCCAATACTTTTGGAGCTCACTCTATATCTCAGACTCCACTGAACACAACACAATATATTCACAATATGACCCAGATACTAAGAGTGGAGAATAATATCCAATATGGTTTCTGACAGAGCAGCCAGCAGCACACATAGTGCTCCCAGTCACACAGACTCTGGATTTAAAGATAGCTGCCAGGCTGCCACACACTAACCTACTATCTCTGTGGCCAGCTGGGCAGCCTTCTGCTCAAACAGGTCTTTCATCTGCTTGATGTTGAACTTCTCCGTCTCCGCCTGGTTCAGCTTAACCGCCAGGGCTGCACAGAGAAACGGAAAAGAATGAGCAACAACGAGAAAAGAATTCAAGAACTGGGTCATGATTATTTGAGCATACCATAAAACATTGTGCAAGGGAAAATGAACATTTTTTATTGGACGATTAAATATAAACTTAGCAAAAAAAGAAACATCCGCTCACTGTCAACTGCATTTATTTTCAGGAATCTTAAAATCTGTAAATATTTGTATGAACGTAACAAGATTCAACAACTGAGACAAACTGAACAAGTTCCACAGACATGTGACTAACAGAAATGGGATAAGGTGTCCCATTGGGGGGGGGTCAAAATCAAAAGTAACAGTCACTATCTGGTGTGGGCATCAGCTGCATTAAGTACTGCAGTGCATTACCCCCTCAAGGACTGCACCAGATTTGCCAGGTCTTGCTGGGAGATGTTACCCCACTCTTCCACCAAGGCATTTCTGGGGGGAATGGCCCTAGCCCTCACCGTCCGATCCAACAGGTCCCAGACGTTCTCAATGCGATTGAGATGCGGGCTCTTCGCTGGCCATGGCAAAACAGACATTCCACCTTGCAGGAAATCACACACAGAACGAGCAGTATGGCTGGTGGCATTGTCATGCTGGAGGGTCATATTGTTATAAAAAAAGGCGAATCCGACCATCACCCTTGGTGAGACAAAACCCCGACTTGTCAGTGAAGAGCACGTTTTGCCAGTCATGTCTGCTCCAGAGATGGAGGGTTTGCGCCCATAGGCGACGTTGTTGCTGGTGATATCTGATGAGGACCTGCCTTACAATAGGCCTACAAGTCCAGCCTCTGTCTATTGCAGACAGTCTGAGCACTGATGGAGAGATTGTGCTTTCCTAGTGTAACTCGTGCATTTGTTGTTGCCATCCTGTACCTGTCCCGCAGGTGTGATGTTCGGATGTACCGATCCTATGCAAGTGTTGTTACACGTGGTCTGCCACTGCGATGACGATCAGCTGTCCGCCCTGTCTCCCTGTAGCACTGTCTTAGGCGTCTCACAGTACGGACATTGCAATTTATTTCCCTAGCCACATCTGCAGTCCTCATGCCTCCTTGCAGCATGCCTAAGGCACATTCAAGCGGAGGAGCAGGGACCCTGGGCATCTTTCTTTTGGTGTTTTTCAGAGTCAGTAGAAAAGCCTCTTTAGTGTCCTAAGTTTTCATAACTGTAACCTTAATTGCCTACTGTCTATAAGATGTTAGTGTCTTATTGACCATTCCACAGGTGCATGTTCATTACTTATTTATGGTTCATTACTTGTTAAACCATGAGAAACAGTGTTTAAACCCTTTACAATGAAGATCTGTGAAGTTATTTGGATTTTTACTAATTATCTTTAAAAGACAAGGGTGCTAAAAAAGGGAGGTTTCTTTTTTTGCTGAGTTTCATACTTCTGTTTCGGGAAGGTTTTCTTCTGTTTGTGGCTTAATGAACATGATCCTAAATCACTCACCAGAATCCTCTGAGCCTCCCTGGCCGTCATTATGTTGACCCTGAAACGAGAGGAACACTGATATGTCCATACCAGCTAAGCAGTGTATCACACAGAAGAACTGGTTAATTGTCTAAATTGATTGTAGTTTGCTATTCTATCATCGGTTGGCTGTTACCGGAGAACCCTTATTTCATGTCAACTCCCTCAGGTATTCTGGTAAGATGAGAGAAGCCATGAAAAATGAATATTCAAATGTTGAATTTCTACGGGAGTGGCTGTAATGAGATATCATTTGATAGTAGACATCTTAGAGGAATTACTTGCTTCAGGTGTCCTTGCACTTTGTCCAGCTCCTTCTTCAGCTCACCAGAGAACCATCGCTCCTCCTGATAGATACACACGCGTGCGCACACATACGTTACGCAGTGAAGAGCAATAAACCTAAAATTCTCTATCGGCCTAATCTCTCCCCAAAAATGTATGATGGTACCTTGAGCGAGGTCTGCATTTCTTGCAACTCTTGCCGGAGAAGAATAAAGTCCTCCCTGGAGGAGGAAAGGAGAAGGACATTTACCTGAAATGTTTATTATTATTCTGAATGTACACTGGACATTTTGTAATTACAGTACAAGTTCAAAAAGAAGAAAGTAAGGCAATAATGACGATTATGATAGGAGCTACAGTTGAAGTCGGAAGTTTACATACAAGTTTTAATGACTTAAACCTAAGTGTTTTTCAACCACTCCACCAATTTCTTGTTAACAAACAATAGTTCTGGCAAGTCAGTTAGGACATCTTCTTTCTGCATGACACAAGTCATTTTTACAACAATTGTTTACAGACAGATAATTTCACTGTATTACAATTCCAGTGTGTCAGAAGTTGACATACACTAAGTTGACTGTGCCTTTAAACAGCTTGGAAAATTTCAGTTACTGGCCCAACGCTCTAAGTTTACCTGCCACCCCAGGTAGCCTAGCCAGCATTTGTTCATAAGATGCTACCTCCAAGATTGATTATATCCACTGTTTCAGAGTAGGAACTGCTGTAATGATACCAACAGTGATCAGTGCAAATTCCTCATTAGGCAGGGTAGCCTAGTGGTTAGAGCATTGGACTAGTAACCGAGCATTGGACTAGTAACCGAAAGGCTTATGAAGCCTTGTTGGGGGTCCAATAAAACCTGAGTTACCCCCTGGCTTCCCTTTTTCCTCCCTGAGCTGGACAAGCTCTTCAACCAGGTATCATTCTCAATTTCATACTAAAGGTCAATTTTTATTTTTTATTTATTTTTTATTTATTTCACCTTTATTTAACCAGGTAGGCTAGTTGAGAACAAGTTCTCATTTGCAACTGCGACCTGGTAAGATAAAGCATAGCAGTGTGAACAGACAACACAGAGTTACACATGGAGTAAACAATTAACAAGTCAATAACACAGTAGAAAAAAAGGGGAGTCTATATACAATGTGTGAGGGGGTAGGCGAAATTACAATATTGCAGATTAACACTGGAGTGATAAATTATCAGATTATCATGTACAGGTAGAGATATTGTTGTGCAAAAGAGCAGAAAAGTAAATAAATACAAACTGTGGGGATGAGGTAGGTGAAAATGGGTGGGCTATTTACCAATAGATTATGTACAGCTCCAGCGATCGGTTAGCTGCTCAGATAGCTGATGTTTGAAGTTGGTGAGGGAGATAAGTCTCCAAGCTTCAGCAATTTTTGCAATTCGTTCCAGTCACAGGCAGCAGAGTACTGGAACGAAAGGCGGCCGAATGAGGTGTTGGCTTTAGGGATGATCAGTGAGATACACCTGCTGGAGCGCGTGCTACGGATGGGTGTAGCCATCGTGACCAGTGAACTGAGATAAGGCGGAGCTTTACCAAGCATGGCCTTGTAGATGACCTGGAGCCAGTGGGTCTGGCGACGAATATGTAGTGAAGGCCAGCCGACTAGAGCATACAAGTCGCAGTGGTGGGTGGTATAAGGTGCTTTAGTGACAAAACGGATGGCACTGTGATAGACTGCATCCAGTTTGCTGAGTAGTGTTGGAAGACATTTTGTAGATGACATCGCCGAAGTCGAGGATCGGTAGGATAGTCAGTTTTACTAGGGTAAGCTTGGCAGCGTGAGTGAAGGAGGCATTGTTGCGGAATAGAAAGCAGACTCTTGATTTGATTTTCGATTGGAGATGTTTGATATGGGTCTGGAAGGAGAGTTTGCAGTCTAGCCAGTCACCTAGGTACTTATAGGTGTCCACATATTCAAGGTCGGAACCATCCAGTGTGGTGATGCTAGTCGGGCATGCGGGTGCAGGCAGCGATCGGTTGAAAAGCATGCATTTGGTTTTACTAGCGTTCAAGAGCAGTTGGAGGCCACGGAAGGAGTGTTGTATGGCATTGAAGCTCGTTTGGAGGTTAGATAGCACAGTGTCCAATGACGGGCCGAAAGTATATAGAATGGTGACGTCTGCGTAGAGGTGGATCAGGGAATCGCCCGCAGCAAGAGCAACATCATTGATATATACAGAGAAAAGAGTCGGCCCGAGAATTGAACCCTGTGGCACCCCCATAGAGACTGCCAGAGGACCGGACAACATGCCCTCCGATTTGACACACTGAACTCTGTCTGCAAAGTAATTGGTGAACCAGGCAAGGCAGTCATCCGAAAAACCGAGGCTACTGAGTCTGTCGATAAGAATATGGTGATTGACAGAGTCGAAAGCCTTGGCAAGGTCGATGAAGACGGCTGCACAGTACTGTCTTTTATCGATGGCGGTTATGATGTCGTTTAGTACCTTGAGTGTGGCTGAGGTGTGACCGGCTCGGAAACCAGATTGCATAGCGGAGAAGGTACGGTGGGATTCGAGATGGTCAGTGACCTGTTTGTTGACTTGGCTTTCGAAGACCTTAGATAGGCAGGGCAGAATGGATATAGGTCTGTAACAGTTTGGGTCCAGGGTGTCTCCCCTTTGAAGAGGGGGATGACTGCGGCAGCTTTCCAATCCTTGGGGATCTCAGACGATATGAAAGAGAGGTTGAACAGGCTGGTAATAGGGGTTGCGACAATGGCGGCGGATAGTTTCAGAAATAGAAGGTCCATATTGTCAAGCCCAGCTGATTTGTACGGGTCCAGGTTTTGCAGCTCTTTCAGATTCATCTGTTATCTGGATTTGGGTAAAGGAGAACTTGGAGAGGCTTGGGCGAGGAGCTGCGGGGGGGCCGGAGCTGTTGGCCGAGGTAGGAGTAGCCAGGCGGAAGGCATGGCCAGCCGTTGAGAAATGCTTGTTGAAGTTTTCGATAATCATGGATTTGTCGGTGGTGACCGTGTTCCCTAGCCTCAGTGCAGTGGGCAGCTGGGAGGTGGTCTTGTTCTCCATGGACTTCACAGTGTCCCAGAACTTTTTGGAGTTGGAGCTACAGGATGCAAACTTCTGCCTGAAGAAGCTGGCCTTAGCTTTCCTGACTGACTGCGTGTATTGGTTCCTGACTTCCCTGAACATTTGCATATCGCGGGGACTGTTCGATGCTATTGCAGTCCGCCACAGGATGTTTTTGTGCTGGTCGAGGGCAGTCAGGTCTGGAGTGAACCAAGGGCTGAATCTGTTCTTAGTTCTGCATTTTTTGAACGGAGCATGCTTATCTAAAATGGTGAGGAAGTTACTCTTAAAGAATGACCAGGCATCCTCAACTGACGGGATGAGGTCAATGTCCTTCCAGGATACCCAGGCCAGGTCGATTAGAAAGGCCTGCTCACAGAAGTGTTTTAGGGAGCGTTTGACAGTGATGAGGGGTGGTCGTTTGACTGCGGCACCGTAGCGGATACAGGCATTGAGGCAGTGGTCGCTGAGATCCTGGTTGAAGACAGCGGAGGTGTATTTGGAGGGCCAGTTGGTCAGGATGACGTCTATGAGGGTGCCCTTGCTTACAGAGTTAGGGTTGTATCTGGTGGGTTCCTTGATGATTTGTGTGAGATTGAGGGCATCTAGCTTAGATTGTAGGACTCCCGGGGTGTTAAGCATATCCCAGTTTAGGTCACCTAACAGAACAAACTCTGAAGCTAGATGGGGGGCAATCAATTCACAAATGGTGTCCAGGGCACAGCTGGGAGCTGAGGGGGGGGTCGGTAGCAGGCGGCAACAGTGAGAGACAATTTGCCATATTGTTCTGAGGTTTTTACAGTCTTTACTCTTCAGATAATAAATATTGAGTCAAAAAATGGCTGCTTTATGTTCGGGTAATTCCAAATACTTAGCTATTGGGTTATTTCCTGGATTTTGTTTTTGGTCGGTTAAAACATTCTCTCAATTGTAAATACAGTGGGGACAACAAGTATTTGATAACCTGCTAAATCGGCAGTGTTTCTTACTTACAAAGCATGTAGAGGTCTGTAATTTTTATCATATGTACACTTCAAATGTGAGAGACAGAATCTAAAACAAAAATCCAGAAAATCAGTGCAGGTCCTGTTCTTAATAAATCCTACTTGGTCACTATGTATAATATTAGGTAGTGCCTTCTCTAAGCGTATCGCAAGGGTCTTAGTAAGAATCTTGCAATCCACATTAAGGAGGCTGATAGCTCTAAAATTCCCTGGTTCTGTAGTATCTCTATCCTTCTTAGGAATCAGTGATATCAAAGCCTCATTAAAGGTGTCCGGAAGGGAGCCATTTTTAAATGCCTCTTGGTAAACCACTGTCAATACAGGTACAAGAATGTCAATATACTTTTTATAGTATTCTACAAAAATTCCATTCAGGCCAGGTGGTTTCCCTGCTTTCATAGATACAGTGAGATGGTGTCTCTAACCTCCTCTTCTGTTAATAGTAAAGTCCAGGTCCTGTACCTGGCTATCTGATAATCTAGGTAATTATATACCAGACAAAAAAGTATCCATATCTGTGGGGCTCGCTGAAAAAGAGGATATATATATAAATCTTCATAAAAATGTTGAAACACACTTTGTCACCATTTTACTGCCCTTATTAACTGCTGGAATTACATTAGAAGAGTTCTGTGTTTTTAGTTGTCTTGCTAGTAGCCTGTCTATCTTCTCACTTCCCTTATAAAACCTGGTTTTAAGTCTAAACAGCACATATTCAGCCTTTTTGTTATACATTTAGTGCAACTGAAATGTGAAATGTCTTGCCAAATTGCATCACCGCCTGGTGTGGCAACTGTTCGGCATCTGACCATAAGGCGCTACAGAGGGTAGTGCATACGCCCAGTACATCACTGGTGCCAAGCTTCCTGCCATGCAGGACATATATACTAGGCAGTGTCAGAGGAAAGTTTTTTTTTTAAATAGTCAAAGACTCCAATCACCAAAGTCAGAGACTGTTCTCTCTGCTACCGCACAGCAAGCGGTACCGGAGTCTAGGACCAAAAGGCTTCTTAAAAGCTTCTACCCCTAAGCCATAAAATCAATCAAATCAAATGGCCACCCGGGTTATTTTACATTGATCCCACACACCCCAATTGTTTTTTACACTGCTGTTACTCGCTGTTTATTATCTATGCATAGTCACTTTACCCGTACCTACATTCACAAACTACCACGACTAACCTGTACCCCTGCATATTGACTCGGTACCGGTACCCCCTGTATAAAGCCTCGCCATTGTTATTTTATTGTGTTACTTTTTACTACTTGTCTCTTTCTTGAACTGTTGGTTAAGTGCTTGTAAGTAAGTACTCGGTGCATGTGACAAATAGTTTGTTCTGATTTTATGCTTTTGCAGCGGCTAATGCGGATCCTAATAAATACCAAAAATACCAAGAGGACAGGACAACTAAGTATCCTTATAGTGTGCTACAGTAAAGCCAGGAAGAAGACAGTGGTCTTACCGGCCAGGGCCCATGCTGGGGGGCTGGTCTCCTGAATCGTGGTACAGTTCATAGTGCTTAAACAGCTCCTCTGCGGAGTTGTGGGACTTCATGCACTGGGGACAGATGAATCCCTGCACACAGACATAGGCTAGACATGATCAGACTACGGAATACAGGATAGGGATCATGGCCCCACAACTAAAACATTCAGTGATACAGTAGTACAGTGGTACAGTAGTCCATCGGGTGAGTTACACAAGTAAGAGACACGTGTTACCTCGGAGGTCTGGTCATTGTTGAGGTCTGCACTGGGCTGGTCTGACTCAGAGTTCTGGGAGCCTCCTTTCCCAGGAGTCTGTGGGAGGGACAGAAGACAAAGGAGGGAGGTGACATAGTCAAATTAAAATGAGTCACAGCAGTGGACATCCTGTTCAGCCATCCATTCGCTGAAATCTACCCAAACAAGTAGCGTTGGCATGTAATGGGTATTGAAGAACAGCTCTGCGAGATACATTTTTGACACATCGCCCGTAACTGGCTGAGAGACTTCCATTTTTTAACTGTTAATAAATTAATTTATGTGGGGCTGCATCACAAGGGAGTGTATCTGAGTCAGACCGAGAGAGCGACAGAGCTAAGCTTTACCTGCACTTGGCACTTCCACTTGTGTCACCTCAGGACACAGAGGGCTGAAACAGAACGCCTCTTAACAGGAGTGCTACTCCTCACACACAAAGATGAATGAATCGAGTCTATATCTAAGGAGTCCAAAAGCACAACTCAAAGCAGTAGGCTAGGCCTACTGGGCTAGATGTGGGCTACTTTCTTACTGTCTGACTGACTAATTGTCAACATTGAGTGTAGAGAAGTAATTCAGTTCACATGATAATGATTAGACAAAATAAGAAAGCAGTGTAATCTTCAACTATGTATGGAATTTAGGGAATCTTTTTTATTTTTTAAAGATAATATTGAATAAATATCCATTTAGGTTAGCTATGGTGGGTGGGTTTGTGCTATCTCCTGCAGCTCTATAGTGCCACTGCAGAGTCTGTGACCGAATTATTGGACATAATATACTCTACAGGAATATCAAAGTTCCAGTGGGATATCTGCTACTTTTAGAGTTATGATCCAATTTGTAAGAATGAACAGAGTGCATGTAAATGTGTTGTCAAAATGGTCACCATCTGCTGGTGATTTGAAGGATGTGCAATGACAAGTAAATGGGAGAGTGTTGACTGATTAGGCTACATTGCCTACTATGCCAATTTCTCTGTTTAAAAAGTGGGCCATAACTTTAATAAAAATAGCAGAGATCACATTTTGTAACTTTGATATGCCCGTAGAGTATATTAAGTTCAACAATATATAGAACAATTTGCCAAATCGCAAACAGTATATTTTCAATATTCATGTTTATATGTTAATTTATGAATATTGAAAAATATAAGACAATTGTTATTGAAAACAAAATACTACTCATATTCCAGAGCAAGTTGTAGAGCTTTGTGGCACCTACAGATGAAACATTAGGGAATTAATCTTAATTAAAGGAGGCCTGGGTAAGGCAAAAATGGCATGTATATAATATGCAATTTTTTGTTAATTATTTCTCAAATATGCTTTTAGATATAAATGTAAAACATTTGTCAACAATCCTTCCTCCAAAGGAACATTTAATGGATTACATACATGTCCTGAAAACCATGGTATTAAAAATGCACTATGCCAAAATCGCTCCACCATTTCCTGGTTGCTAATATTTTAATAGTTCGCCTAATTTCAGTTTGTGAGATAAAACAAGCAAGTATAGTGTAGATATGCACTATGCTGCCAGGGGTACACCAAATAAAAATGTGATACACCTGCCCTCAAATACACCTCTGCTGTTTTCAACCAAGATCTCAGCGATCACTGCCTCCTAAAACACTTACATTTACATTTACATTTAAGTCATTTAGCAGACGCTCTTATCCAGAGCGACTTACAAATTGGTGCATTCACCTTATGACATCCAGTGGGACAGTCACTTAACAATAGTGCATCTAAAACTTAGGGGGGTGAGAGGGATTACTTATCCTATCCTAGGTATTCCTTAAAGAGGTGGGGTTTCAGGTGTCTCCGGAAGGTGGTGATTGACTCCGCTGTCCTGGCGTCGTGAGGGAGTTTGTTCCACCATTGGGGGGCCAGGGCAGTGAACAGTTTTGACTGGGCTGAGCGGGAGCTGTACTTCCTCAGTGGTAGGGAGGCGAGCAGGCCAGAGGTGGATGAACGCAGTGCCCTTGTTTGGGTGTAGGGCCTGATCAGAGCCTGGAGGTACTGAGGTGCCGTTCCCCTCACAGCTCCGTAGGCAAGCACCATGGTCTTGTAGCGGATGCGAGCTTCAACTGGAAGCCAGTGGAGAGAACGGAGGAGCGGGGTGACGTGAGAGAACTTGGGAAGGTTGAACACCAGACGGGCTGCGGCGTTCTGGATGAGTTGAAGGGGTTTAATGGCACAGAGCAGGCCTTTCTAATCGACCTGGCCGGGGTATCCTGGAATGATACTGACCTCATCCCGTCAGTAGAGGATGCCTTAATATAAATAAGCATGCTCCATTCAAAAAATGTAGACCCAGGAACAGATATAGCTCTTGGTTCACTCCAGACGTGAATGCCCTCGACCAGCACAAAAACATCCTGTGGCGTACTGCATTAGCATCGAATAGCCCCAGTGATATGCAACTTTTCAGGGAAGTTAGGAACCAATATACACAGGCAGTTAGGAAAGCCAAGCCTAGCTTTTTCAAACAGAAATTTGCATCCTGTAGCACAAAATCAAAAAAGTTCTGGGACACAGTAGAGTCCATGGAGAATAAGAGCACCTTCTCCCAGCTGCCCACTGCACTGAGGCTAGGAAACACTGTTACCACCGATAAATAAACTATAATAGAGAATTTCAACAAGCATTTGTCCTCAGCTGGTCATGCTTTCCACCTGGCTACCCCTACCCCGGGCAACTGCCCGGCACCCCCCACAGCAACTCGCCCAAGCCTCCCCTGTTTCTCTTTCACCCAAATCCAGATGGCTGATGTTCTGAAAGAGCTGCAAAATCGGGACCCCTACAAATCACCCAGGCTAGATAATCTGGACCCTCTCTTTCTAAAATGATCTGCCGAAATTGTTGCAACCCCTATTACTAGCCTGTTCAACCTCTCTTTCGTATCTTCTGAAATCCCCAAAGATTGGAAAGCTGCCGCAATCATCCACCTCTTCAAAGGTGATGACACTAGACCCAAACTGCTACAGACCTATATCTATCCTACCCTGCCTTTCTAAGGTCTTCAAAATCCAAGTTAACAAACAGATTAACGACCATTTCAAATCCCACCATACCTTCTCCGCTATGCAATCTGGTTTCAGAGCAGGTCATGGGTGCACCTCACCACATTCTTATCGGCAGACTAAACAGCCTTGGTTTCTCAAATGACTGCCTCACCTGGTTCACCAACTACTTCTCTGATAGAGTTCCGTGTGTCAAATTGAAGGGCCTGTTGTCTGGACCTCTGGCAGTCTATGGGGGTGCCACAGGGTTAAATTCTTGGGCCGACTCGCTTCTCTGTATACATCAATGATGTCACTCTTGCTGCTGGTGATTCTCTGATCCACCTCTACGCAGATGACTCCATTCTGTACACTTCTGGCCCTTCTTCGGACAAACTAACATCCAGACGAGCTTCAATGCCGTACAACTATCCTTCCGTTGCCTCCAACTGCTTTTAAATGCAAGTAAAACTAAATGCATGCTCTTCAACCTGCCCATGCTCTTCAACCTGCCCACTAAATGCATGCTGCCCACACCTGCCCGCCCGTCCAGCATCACTACTCTCTTAGAATATGTGGACAACTACAAATACCTAGGTGTCTGGTTAGACTGTAAACTCTCCATCCAGACTCACATTAAGCATCTCCAATCCAAAATTAAATCTAGAATCAGCTTCCTATTTCGCAACAAAGCCTCCTTCAATCATGCTGCCAAAGATACCCTTGTAAAACTGACCACCCTACCGATCCTTGACTTCGGCGATGTCATTTACAAAATAGCCTTCAATACCCTACTCAATAAATTGGATGCAATCTATCACAGTGCCATCTGTTTTGTCACCAAAGTCTCATATACTACCCACCATTGCGACCTGTACGCTCTCGTTGGCTGGCCCTCGCTTCATACTCATCGTCAAACCCACTGGCTCCAGGTCATCTACAAGTCTCTGCTTGGTAAAGCCCCGCCTTATCTCAGCCACGCCTTTCCTTCCAGTTCTCTGCTGCCAATGACTGGAATGAACTGCAAAAATCACTGAAGCTGGAGACACATATCTCCCTCACTAGCTTTAAGCACCAGCTGTCAGAGCAACTCACAGATCACTGCACCTGTACATAGCCCATCTGTAATAGTAATCCAACTACATCATACATCATCCCCATACTGTATCTATTTATCTTGCTCCTTTGCACCCCAGTATCTCTACTTGCACATTTACCTTCTGCACATCAATCACACCAGTGTTTAATTGGTATGTTGTAATTACTTCGCCACCATGGCCTATTTACTCCCTTATCTTACCTCATTTGCACACACTGTATATAGAATTTTTCTACTGTTTTATTGACTGTATGTTTGTTTATTCCATGTGTAACTCTGTGTTGTTGTATGTGTCAAACTGCTTTTGGCCAGGTCGCAGATGAGAACTTATTATTATTTGTGCCCTGGTCCTATAAAAGCGCTTTGTCACTTCCCACGAGCTGGGTTGTGACAAACTCACAGTCATTCTTATGTTCAATAAATGTATTATATAGTGTGTGTGTGTGTGTGTGTGTGTGTGTGTGTGTGTGTGTGTGTGTGTGTGTGTGTGTGTGTGTGTGTGTGTGTGTTGCAGTCTTACAATGATGGCAAAAAAAAAAAAAAACATTTGAGATTGTGCTGACCCTGGTGCAGCTGGAGGTTGAAAGTTTGAAGGGATACAGGACTATAAAAAGTTTGGGAACCACTCACGTAGAGGATCATTGTACAATCTAAACATCTGAAATATATTTTCCATTACCAAAAATATTGTATTTTCATTTGTTTGAAGGTGGTGTACAAAAACGAATGTAAAATATGAAAAACTTAAACTTAAAAACAGGAAGCACATAGATCTACAACTTATTAGACTTGCTTTCAATGATAATGACAGTTCTATAACTCACATTTCTATGAGAATGTTGGCAGGTCACACAAAAATGTACATATTGCAGCTTGAATAATTTGTATCCTGGTTTCAAGAGGAATTATCCATTTCCATAGGGGAAAGGGAAAATCAACCGAATGTGAAATGAAAGTGAAATGCAGGATGTGACAGAATTGAGCAAATGACCGGCCAAAACTGTTATGGTGACTAACAAGTAGGCTAAATATATGTAATGAATGAATGTGTATCTGTGGTTTAGCATGAACAACGAGCTGTTCACGAACACTGCATCAGGAAGTGTTGGGAAGGGGCTAACTTTTACAACACTCAATAGCTTTGATTTCACCAGTGTACCTAACTATCTCATGTTTTGGTGGCAAGCATGTACAGGACAAATAATTGGCTTAAGAAAGGAGTACGTAAACTGTCAATGTCTTATGTCACATAATTTGGCCTTGATTCAGCAGCAGTGCCTGATATTGCCATGTAACGTTATAAGCCATTCATTGCTTGCAGGTTTGTTAGCAAGCTAACTAGGTACTTGCATACCGGTAACTTAAAACGAGAAGGCTAACCAAAGATAGTGGACAAATTAAGAGGTCTCCCTCAAACCGTTTACCAAAAGGTCACAGTTCCAGTCTACTTAATGGGTGTCGTTGGATAGGTAATTGTTCTAAAGTTACCATTTGAGCGAACAAGTTAGCTAGCCATGCCCATGGGCATCTTCCAAAAAGCTTAGCTAGGTAGCTGTAACGTTAGCAACTAGCCGGGCAGTTTACGTAACGTTAGCTAGCTACATTTTAACATTAGCCATAAGCCAAACTGAGCTAGCAAGCACATTGTACCAACCATATATTTAACTCCACGGTACCAACACACTAGCTGTCTACTACTGTTCAAACTGACTGTAGTTTATATACGTGAACATTTGATGCTAGCTAGGCCCGTTTTGTTGTGTCGGCCTGACTGGCTGACAGACACAGAGCGCAGGCCTGTGCAACACAAGGAAAGCGACTTGGTATCATATAAACTGTACGACTGCCGCTTTGATTCTTGAATCTTACCATTTGAAGTATCCGTCTAAGCATGCTCGATATCGATGTATGTTTGACTGTAAAATGAAATACGATTAATGTTCCAAGGGAAAAGTTTACGCCCGTTGTTGGTTCTCGGAACACCTGACCAAGCCCGCTGCTTCTGGGGCGGGGCAGAGCTCAGCCTGAGTGAGGTAAGGGCTACATTCAAGACATTTAATTGTTTTCAAACGTTGGATAGCCGGTGACTTTACTGTATTTCAGAGGGCAACAGAACCCCATCATAGAGATAGTTGGAGGACTAAACTTGGATATAACCCATTTTAGCAAGTACATTGCAGTTGAGGGCTTTTACCATTTTAAAGTATTCAACTGGGTGGGGATTTATTTGGGTTGGGAGCGATCAACCAATCATCAGATTATTGTCTTCTTCTTCAAATTGGGTGCTATGGTTTGTAAATGTCTTTAAGCTGCAGTATATCATTGCCATAGTGGCCAGAATAAATGACACACAAGATTTGGTTCACAACTCCAGCACTGTAAATCACCTATATTAGCTTTACACTTTTTTTCAAACACAAAAGAAGAAGAAAATTGACTACTTTAAAATGGAGCCTCAATGGTGCTGTCACAGACACCATAATGGCACAGATACAAAGATGAGACCTCTTTCCATCTGTATGGGCTCCAGTGACATACTAGTGTGTGCATGCTTTTGTTATAGCCATGTTCTAACACCTGATTCAATCAATTGATCACAGGCTTTATTTTCAAAGCATCTTTTTTTCAATTTCAGTAGCAAACATTGGGAGTCAGGATAACAATAGGGAATGTTTAACCCCAAGGAAACTTAACTACAATTTAACTCCCTTGGGGAAGTTTGTCATGGACTAGGATGGTTAGTCCCCTGTTTATTGACCATATGTTTTCTTGAATTTAACCCTCTCAAGAATCTGCTGAGGTAAGAGTTGTGGGGCTCCCGAGTGGTGCAGAGGTCTAAGGCACTGCATCTCAGTGCTAGAAGCGTCACTACAGACCCTGTTTCGATTCCAAGCGGTATCACAAGTGGCCGTGATTGGGAGTCCCGTAGTAGTAATATTAGTACCAGGGGGATCCTTGTTATTTTCTGTCTGAAAAGCTCAAGTAAATTAATAAAGTGATCACAAGACATGTTATGGGCTAGTAAGGAAGGCAAATTCAAGTCAGACCAGCCCCTGGTCTATAGAGTTTAGGGTGAGAGTGACTTACAATGAGAGAAATGCCTCTGAAGGATGTTTGAAAACTGTGGCATGTCACATTTAACTAATACATTTAATAACACATAAGCTGTAATCATCTACTTGGAGAAACTCAATCATTATTAAAAACATAGTTTGCCAGCAGCATACCACTGCTGGCTTGCTTCTGAAGCTAAGCAGGGTTCGTTCTGGTCAGTTCCTGGATGGGAGACCATATGCTGCTAGAAGTGATGTTGGAGGGCCAGTAGGAGGCACTGGTCTAAAAAATATCCCAATGCCACAGGCCAGTGATTGGGGACACTGCCCTGTGAAGGGTGCTGTCTTTCGGATGGGACGTTAAACAGGTGTCCTGACTCTCTGAGGTCATTAAAGATTCCATGGCACTTATTGTAAGAGTAGGCTTGTTAACCCCGGTGTCCTGGCTAAATTCTCAATCTGGCCCTCAAATCATCACGGTCACCTAATAATCACCAGTTTACAATTGGCTCATTCATCCCCCTCCTCTCCCCTGTAACTATTCCCCAGATCGTTGCTGCAAATGAGAATGTGTTCTCAGTTAACTTACCTGGTAAAATAACAGATCAATAAAAATAGTCCCATTTTGATATTGAAATACAGTATCTTTATTTAAGCATGAGAGTGAAGAGCAGAGAACACATTTGTGCATACCAATACAGTAAGTACATTGTGTAACCCTCAACCACTTTGATTGGAAAGATAAAATAATTATAAAATTCTATTTTAATGTCTTTCCATTGGCTTTGTGTAATATCATGGGAGTCGTTGCTTTCAGTTGTCTGACAAAGCCAGAGCTGATAGGTGACTGCCTCCTTTGCATTTGGTGAGTCGATCATGTCACTATGCTCTTGTTTATGCTATGTCCCATTTAATTTCTTCAAATTCTAATGATCTAGGAGGGAAGAGTGCCTTTGAAAAACCAATCATATCTTTCAATAAACCTGTACATATTAAAAATCAAACCAAGTCGTTTTGGAAATATTTGCTAACCATATATTGCATCTTTGTCACATCTGCTCCTGCAAAGCCCTCTATTGCTCATCTTGTGTCTCCTTGATCTGCCTCCATACCCCAGTACCCCCCCCCCTCTCTCTCTCTTACTCTCTCTCTCTCTCTGTGTGATTGTGTGGGCAGAGTCAGGTGTGCTGCAGTCAGAGCAGTCAATCTACGCGGCTAGCTGTTTGTTACTATTAGATCCTGTTAGCCTGTTGTGCCTGGTTTCCTTGCCTGACGCTGTTTTCCTCTCCACTATAGTTCCGCTCCCTCTGACCCTGGTCCCTGTCTCCAGTTCCACGTCTCGTCATCACTCTACTCTGTCCTGGATTCCCCACTCTACTACTCCCTTGGATTTCCTTCCGGACCTGCTTACCCTGTCCTAACCCCTCTCGCTCCAGCCTCAGCCTCCGCACCTGGTTTTCTGCAACCCACCCAAGCTTCCCCTGGCCTGCACTCCATCTTCCCCCTGTGTTTCAATAAATACCGTGGTTACTTCATCCCAGTCCCCTCGTCTGAGTCTGCTCTTGGGTTCCCATGTTCCACTCCGTGTAACGATCTTCACATACAGTACATTTAAATACTATTCAAAAGCATCATGGTGTCCTTGATCCGCTCAAGGCACAAGCCCTCTCAAAACTTTTTATTACAATCTCTTCCAGCAAATGTATAGCCTAGTTAAGCAGACTGACCACGGCCGCTCACGTATAGTTTAATTTCACTTGTCAAGTGAAATATAATGTAAGCCATCACGTGATCAGGCTGGTTCTACCAGGCAAGCGAAATTATCTGTGCTAAAAGTATCTGTTTTCCCTCCCATTGTACACATGCAAAGCCTATGAATGACACACAATACACAGGTTACTATGGTTGTAAAGGCACTTGATAGGACTCCACATTCCTAGCTTTAGATATAACTAATCCACATATTGTGGTTCTTGTTTCTGTGTTCCGTTTAAAATAGGTGTAAGTCATCGGCCTTTATGCTTTCACTGATCAATCATGTTGGCCCACACAGCAACAACAACTTAAATACGCTTAAGTTATGTCATAGCCCACCCAGGTAAATATAAATGTAACTTGTAACATTTCTCACATAAAAATATCCTTAGGTTATATCTAAAAATACGTTTGTACAAACTCTTTGTTCTTGTGTAATACTGTGTGGTTGTAGAGAAGTGAACATTGTCTTTGGTTCATTGAATTATCATGTTTCTAGGCCAAGGCTCCTCTTTCAAACTCACTATGTAAACTAGCAAACAGCTAGTAAAGACAATATGATACTACTTATTACTATACAACAATATTAGGCTTAGTTGTGGTCAATTTGCAGTGTACAAATTATAGGAGGTTGTCTGAGGCACCGACTCCTCCATCAGCCACAATGGGTTTGGCGGCTGGCTCGAGGCGCAAAAACTGCCGGACCTCCTCTGCCATTTCACTCTGCCATTTCACCAGCCATTATCATCGGCAGCTCTATGGTGAGAAACATCTCAGTTCCTGGGGCAAAAAACTGTGCTATCCTGGAACATGAGTACAGGACATTACTAGGCTGCTTCATACCGTTCTACGACAGCTGCCGGGAGCTGACGCTGTCGTAGTCCATGTGGGGTCAAACAACATTAGGAGGGCTAGCTCGGAACTGCTGAAACTGGATTTTAAAAGAACTGGTTCTAGCTTTGAAAGACTCCAAAAAGTGGCCAATGATTTCAGGCCTCTCTTTCATTTTTATTATGTGTCGCCAAACGGCCTATAAGAACTCTTTCACCTTCACGCTATGTGATTATGATGCTTATGTTTTCTGTGATCATGTAGCTCAGCGGTGCTGTAGGCAACCGATCCTCGCTTGACCGAGTTCACCAACGCAGAGACTGACAATCCACACTTGACTGTGCCAGTCAGATAACTTCATATTTAGCCCGGAACTTTATACATATTTAGGCAGGAGCCTCGATCCCGAAGCACAACGGGTCAGAGCCAATGCTAAGAATAACTTTCTCTCAAATCATTTTTAGCCGATACTGAGGCAATTGAAGCATACACTGAGACACACTGTGAAAATCCGTTATTCGCACACTGATTCTGTGGTGTACACAGGGTGTTGTTCCACCCATGTCAACAGGGTGAAAAACAACTCCGAGCCTCAGATGAGCACACACTTTGCATTATTTGCTTGGGAGATGAACATGCACTCACTGTCAGAAATTCAAACCAAGAGCATTGAAATGCACGACTTGCACGCTTTGGGGACGGAGGCTCCAGATTGTCATCAGATTAGTCTGCCACACAGATCAATGATCATTCCAAATGCTCCAGGTCTAATGATGGGTCTCACTCCACTTGTGATTCACTGCCCAATAAACGCTATCCTCACCTGGGCACAAATCTCAACGCACTGAGATGTGCAGGGAGATTAAGTCACTGGACAGTCGTATGCCAACCATCCAGAGCACATCCTGGCCAGGCTTCCCCCACTGGTACCAAACCCAACCCCTACCTCTGAACTGAGCATCGTTGTTCAATTGGATGACACTAACGTACTGTCCACAGGAGTCTGGCATTTTTATGATGATGACGATGATGCACCATTGTAAAGTGGCTGTTCCACTGGATGTCATAAGGTGAATGCACCAATTTGTAAGTCGCTCTGGATAAGAGCGTCTGCTAAATGACTTAAATGTAAATGTAATGTAAATGCTATGTACTACAGCTCTAGCATCGTCCAGTCCCAGCCTGCCAGCCTGGCAGTGATGGTCAGCCAGAAAATATCTTTATCTGAAATCATTGAGAGAGCAAGCAGGAACCTCAATGTGAAACATGTACCTACTGCCATGGCGCCCACATCCAAGTTTGATTAATTCAGTTCTTCAAAGACAAACATTCAATCCGTTTTCAAAGACTTCATGTGAGCTCCAATGCAATTGGAGGATGCAAATGGCAGAACTCCTGCCATACCAAGCATATACACTCACTTAGCTACATTTCATAGTGCAGATGAGAATGTTTTTTGCCATTTCCTCTGTATGGACAAATCATTTGCTTCGCTTGTTCAGCCAGCTTCTTTCCGTCATAGTTCAGACCATAGAAATAAGAATGAATAGAACGGGCTTGGGACTTCTAACCCTTGGAAATTTGACAGGTAAATTAATGGTTACACTCTCAATGGCTGCCTGGTATTGTGATGTAATAATTTACATTGTATGGGTGCTGTGATTTGGCAAAGTGGGTGTGGTTATATCCTGCCTGTTTGGCCCTGTCCGGGGGTATCGTCGGACGGGGCCACAGTGTCTCCCAACCCCTCCTGTCTCAGCCTCCAGTATATGCTGCAATAGTTTATGTGTCGGGGGGCTAGGGTCAGTCTGTTATATCTGGAGTATTTCTCCTGTCTTTTCCGGTGTCCTGTGTGAATTTAAGTATGCTCTCTCTAATTCTCTCTCGATTTTTCTCTCTATCTTTCTTTCTTTCTCTCAACCTCTCTCTCTCTCTCTCTCTCTCTCTCTCTCTCTCTCGGAGGAGGAGGTCCTGAGCCCTAGGACCATGTCTCAGGTCTACCTGGCCTGATGACTCCTTGCTGTCACCAGGCCACCTGGTCGTGCTGCTTCTCCAGTTTCAACTGTTCTGCCTGTGGCTATGGAACCCTGACCTGTTCACCGGACATGCTACCTGTCCCAGACCTTCTGTTTTCAATAAATAAATGTGATTGATTTAACCTGCCTTTAACCTGTCTCCTCCCGTTCATCTACACTGATTGAAGTGGATTTAACAAGTTACATCAATAATGGATCATAGCTTTCACCTGGTCATGGAAAGAGCAGGTATTCATAATGTTTTGTTCACTTAGTGTACACTTTCAATGTAGATGGGGACTTCCCCGCAGCCATAAGCTCCTGGAGCAGAAACTGGTCAGGAAGATGGCGATTCTGCATGGTCGACACAGGAATACACTTGTAGGAATACAGGATGCCCTGGCTGTCACAATTGTGTCAATTACTAATGAGGGCAACCCTGCAGCTGCAAGGCGGTCACGTTCAGGGGCCACACCCACAACTTCAGTTTGGAGGGCCTTAAGAAATTCTCGGGACAATAAGGAGGCCTGCGTCTTGTGATCTTAGCGTACGTGTAGGTATGTACTGCAGGACCAAATCGGAGAGATAGGTAGGAGCAAGCCCATGTAATGTTTTGTAGGTTAGCAGTAAAACCTTAAAATAAGCCCTAGCTTTAACAGGAAGCCAGTTTAGAGAGGCTAGCACTGGAGTAATATGATCACATTTTTTGGTCCTAGTCAAGATTCTAGCAGCCGTGTTTAAACTGAAGTTTATTTAGTGCATTATCAGGTAGCCAGAGAGTAGAGCATTGCAGCAGTCTAATCTAGAAGTGACAAAAGCATGGATTAGTTTTTCAGTATGGATTAGTTGGGTTTTTTTCACGATAAATTTCAGATTTTTGAAATGTTACAAAAATGGAAAAAAGCTATCCTTGAAATATTCTTGGTATGTTCACCAAAAGAGAGATCAGGGTCCAAAGTATCACTGAGGTCCTTCACAGTTTTATTGAGATGACTGTACAACCATCAAGATGAATTGTCAGATCCAACAGCAAATCTCTTTGTTTCTTGGGACCTAGAACTAGCATCTCAGTTTAAAAGTAAAATTCAGAGGGTGTATGGGCAAGACTAAATATTTAAGTGCCTTTGAACAGGTTATGGTAGAATTGCCAGGCGCACCGATTTGTGTCAAGAACTGCAACGCTGCTGGGTTTTTCATGATAAACAGTTTCTATGTGAGCTCTCAGTCAAGACTGACTTTCTATTGGCTATTGTTTCAGCCAAGTATGTGGAGAATTACATGCACTCTCTACCTTTCCTTCATGCCTCACTTTAGCAGAAGATCGATCTAAGGTAGTGTTTCGGACAAATCCAGCATTCTTACCTAAGGTGCTTTCATCATCACATGCTAACCAGCCCTAAAAAGCAGCAATTCACCTGTCTCCCCACTCCTCACAGGAGAGGTGTGAGTTGCATACACTTTTCTCAGTTAGGGCATTGAGTGCCTATCTTGCTGCAACAAGAACTGTTCGTCAAACAACAGTTTTTTGTGGATTATGGGGAGAACACTAAAGGGAGTGCTGTCTCAAAGCAGAGACTGGCACATTGGATTACCAACCAACTCAAGACGGCATGGTAGCACACTCCACCAGGGGTACGGCCACTTCATGGGCCCTGTTCAGAGGGGCCTCCCTGGATTCTATCTCTGCTTCAAGTTGGGCACACCCATTACTTTCACGAGGTTCTACAGACTCAATGTTATGTCCACACCATCAGTGGGGTCTGTGGTTCTGGACATGGCACGCTCTCTCAAACCAGATAAGTGAGCGTACTTATCAACCATCAACCATCATGATACTTACTTATCAACCATCAGTGAAATGAATGTTCTATACAGAGGTCTTCCACTCTTGGTGCTGTTGCAGCCAATTGAAGCCGAATGTTGTAAGTGCTAGCTTACAGCTTGCTTGTGTATAAGGTTGTATACCACAGTTAAAATTCTATGTTACCCTGTTGGGTAATTATATTCTGTTGCATCCTGTGATGGATAAAAGGACGTCCCATGGACTGATCTGGACTAAGTTAAATGGTGAGTAATCCCACTGTTGTCCGAACTAACTCTTTGGTACAGCCACTCCCATAGGTTGTAGGCGACCCATCATGAAAACGAAAGAGAGCATTGGGTTACGGATGTAACCGTGGTTCTCTAAGTAGAGAAACGGATCGCCAAGATTTCATATCGTTCCTCCACCTCCGTTGTGTTCGATTTGAAGTAAAACACAGTATGTCACGCCACACCGCCTTTTATAATGACAGGTCATGTGGGTACACTAAGGCTGTGGCGTGACTGTAAACATCTTTGATATTAAGCATCTCAATCACATCGAGTGAAGGGGAAGGAGTTCCCATAGGCATTTGGTGACCGATACTCCACTCAGAGAACCAAGGTTACATACATAACCCAACGTTATACTGAAGGGCACTGATAAGGTTTGACGTAGTAGGAAGCCCACTGTGAGCAGTTCACGCTGCACTATCAGCTCAAATATAAACACCACTGTCATGTCTACCTCTGATAAGCCTCCAAGTAAATCAACAAAAACAATCAAGCAACCCAGAAAAGAACAATAATAGCAGTGGGTCAGAAGTTTACACACACTAAATTGACTGTGCCTTTAAACAGCTTGGAAAATTCCAGAAAATGATGTCATGGCTTTAGAAGCTTCTGAAAGGCTAATTGACATCATTTGAGTCAATTGGAGGTATACCTGTGGATGTATTTCAAGGCCTACCTTCAAACTCAGTGCCACTTTGCTTGACATCATGAGAAAATCAAAAGAAATCAGCCAAGACCTCAACAATTCTGGTTCAACTTTGGGAGCAATTTTCCAAATGCCTGAAGGTACCACATTCATCTGTACAAACAATAGTACGCAGGTATAAACACCATGGGACCACGCAGCCGTCATACCGCTCAGGAAGGAGACGTATTGTGTCTCCTAGAGAGGAATTTACTTTGGTGAAAAAAGTGAAAATCAATCCCAGAACAACAGCAAAGGGCCCTGTGAAGATGCTGGAGGAAACAGGTACAAAAGTATCTATATCTACAGTAAAACGAGTCCTATATCGACATAACTGGGGCGGCAGCGTAGCCTAGTGGTTAGAGCGTTGGACTAGTAACCAGAAGGTTGTGAGTTCAAACCCCCGAGCTGACAAGGTACAAATCTGTCGTTCTGCCCCTGAACAGGCAGTTAACCCACTGTTCCCAGGCCGTCATTGAAAATAAGAATGTGTTCTTAACTGACTTGCCTGGTTAAATAAAGGTAAAATAAATAAAAATAAATAAATACCACCATAAAAAAGCCAGACTACAGTTTGCAACTGCACATGGGTACAAATAACATACTTTTGGAGAAATGCCCTCTGGTCTGATGAAACAAAAATAGAACTGTTTGGCCATATTGACCATTGTTATGTTTGGAGGAAAAAGGGGGAGGCTTGCATGCCGAAGAACACTATCCCGGTGGTTCGCGCTTTCAGTGCAAGATGGCGCCGACAGAGATGATCTCCTCCCTTCGGGTCCTTAGGAAACTATGCAGTTATTTGTTTTTTATGTATTATTTCTTACATTGTTAGCCCAGAAAATCTCAAGTGTTATTACATAGAGCCAGGAATAACTATTGGATAAAGAAGTGATGTCAACTTACCAACATTACGACCAGGAATACGTCTTTCCCGAAGCTGATCCTTTGTTCGGACCTCCACCCTGGACATGGGATCTTATCCCAGAGGCCGACCCAAAACAAAGCGAACACCGCAGGAGAGGCAGACGGAGAGGCCTACTGGTCAGACTCAGAAGGCGAGCACACCATCCACCGCTTCCGAGCATATTACTCGCCAATGTCCAATTTCTTGATAACAAGGTGTACGAAATTAGGGCACGAGTTGCCTTCCAGAGAAACATCAGATATTGTAACACTCTCTGTTTCACGGAAAACAGAAAACGGAAACATGGCTCACTCGGGATATGTTGTCAGAGGCGGTACAGCCACCCAGTTTCTTCATGCATCGCGCCGACAGAAACAAACATCTCTCTGGTATGAAGAAGGTCGGGGGGTGTATGATTATGATTAACGGCTCATGGTGTAATCACAACAACATACAGAAATTCAAGTTCCACCCCCCAAGCAGATACCTCTGAAAGAACCTCACTGGACTCTATGTAAACTGGAAACCATACATCCTGAGGCTGCATTTATTGCAGCTGGGGATTTTAACAAAGCTAACCTGAGAACAAGACTTCCTAAATTCTATCAGCATATCGAATGCGCGACACGAGCTGGTAGCATTCTGGATCATTGCTCCTCTAACTTCCGTGATGCTGACAAAGCCCTACCCCGCCCTGCCTTCGGCAAATCTGACCATGACTCCATTTTGTTGCTCCCAGCCTGTAGACAGAATCTAAAACAGGAAACGCCCATGCTCCATCCATCCAATGCTGGTCTGACCAATTGGATTCCATGCTTCAAGATTGCTTCAATCACGTGGACTGGGATATGTTCCGGATAGCCTCAGACAATAACATTGATGTATATGCTGACTCGTGAGTGAGTTTATTAGCAAGTGCATCGGAGGTTGACGACATCCGATCCTCGTTTGCTAAGTCAAACGACACCGCTGGTTCTGCTCACACTGCCCTACCCTGTGCTCTGACCTCTTTCTCCCCTCTCTCTCCAGATGAAATCTCGCGTCTTGTGACGGCCGGCCGCCCAACAACCTGCCCGCTTGACCCTATCCCCTCCTCTCTTCTCCAGACCATTTCCGGAGACCTTCTCCCTTACCTCACCTCGCTCATCAACTCATCCCTGACCGCTGGCTACGTCCCTTCCGTCTTCAAGAGAGCGAGAGTTGCACCCCTTCTGAAAAAACCTACACTCGATCCCTCCGATGTCAACAATTACAGACCAGTATCCCTTCTTTCTTTTCTCTCCAAAACTCTTGAACGTGCCGTCCTTGGCCAGCTCTCCCGCTATCTCTCTCTGAATGACCTTCTTGATCCAAATCAATCAGGTTTCAAGACTAGTCATTCAACTGAGACTGCTCTCCTCTGTATCACGGAGGCGCTCCGCACTGCTAAAGCTAACTCTCTCTCCTCTGCTCTCGTCCTTCTAGATCTATTGGCTGCCTTCGATACTGTGAACCATCAGATCCTCCTCTCCACCCTCTCCGAGTTGGGCATCTCCGGCGCTGCCCACGCTTGGATTGCGTCCTACCTGACAGGTCGCTCCGCTCCTACGAGAATCTGTCTCCTCACCACGCGCTCTCACCACTGGTGTCCCCCAGGGCTCTGTTCTAGGCCCTCTCCTATTCTCGCTATACACCAAGTCACTTGGCTCTGTCATAACCTCACATGGTCTCTCCTATCATTGCTATGCAGACGACACACAACTAATCTTCTCCTTTCCCCCTTCTGATGACCAGGTGGCGAATCGCATCTCTGCATGTCTGGCAGACATATCAGTGTGGATGACGGATCACCACCTCAAGCTGAACCTCGGCAAGACGGAGCTGCTCTTCCTCCCGGGGAAGGACTGCCCGTTCCATGATCTCGCCATCACGGTTGACAACTCCATTGTGTCCTCCTCCCAGAGCGCTAAGAACCTTGGCGTGATCCTGGACAACACCCTGTCGTTCTCAACCAACATCAAGGCGGTGGCCCGTTCCTGTAGGTTCATGCTCTACAACATCCGCAGAGTACGACCCTGCCTCACACAGGAAGCGGCGCAGGTCCTAATCCAGGCACTTGTCATCTCCCGTCTGGATTACTGCAACTCAATGTTGGCTGGATTACTGCAACTCCCTGCCTGTGCCATTAAACCCCTTCAACTCATCCAGAACGCCGCAGCCCGTCTGGTGTTCAACCTTCCCAAGTTCTCTCACGTCACCCCGCTCCTCCGTTCTCTCCACTGGCTTCCAGTTGAAGCTCGCATCCGCTACAAGACCATGGTGCTTGCCTACGGAGCTGTGAGGGGAACGGCACCTCAGTACCTCCAGGCTCTGATCAGGCCCTACACCCAAACAAGGGCACTGCGTTCATCCACCTCTGGCCTGCTCGCCTCCCTACCACTGAGGAAGTACAGCTCCCGCTCAGCCCAGTCAAAACTGTTCGCTGCTCTGGCCCCCCAATGGTGGAACAAACTCCCTCACGACGCCAGGACAGCGGAGTCAATCACCACCTTCCGGAGACACCTGAAACCCCACCTCTTTAAGGAATACCTAGGATAGGATAAGTATCCCTCTCACCCCCCTTTAAGATTTAGATGCACTATTGTAAAGTGACTGTTCCACTGGATGTCATAAGGTGAATGCACCAATTTGTAAGTCGCTCTGGAAAAGAGCGTCTGCTAAATGACTTAAATGTAAATGTAAATGTAAATGTAGATGTCGTACCCACTGTGACTAAAACCTTTCCTAACCAGAAATCGTTGAACGATGGTAGCATCCACGCAATTATGGGGTTTTCTCGCCTGGCTATCTAGAGATGAATGCACTAGCTATGGGTCGCTCTGGATGGGAGCATCTGCCAAATGACTAAATTGTAATGTAAATATAGTGCTATGTATATTTACTTTGTTTTCAAAAAGTAATCAAAACCCTTTGACTTCTTTCCCCCAAAAAACGTGTTACAGCCTGAATTCAAAATTGATTAAATTGATACTTTTCTCACCCATCTACACACAATACCCCATAATGGCAAAGTGAAAAAATGTTTTCAGAAATATTTGCAAATATATTTAAAATTAAATACAGAAATACCTAATTGACAAGTACTCACTTCCAGGAGTCAATACTTTGTTGAAGTACCTTTGGCAGTGATTATGGCTATTAGTCTTTCTGGGTAAATCTCTGGATTGTGCAACATTTGCCCATAATTGTCCAAATTCTTCAAGCTCTGTCAAATTGGTTGATGATCATTGCTAAACAATCATTTTCATGTCTTGCCATCGATTTTCAAACAGCCTCAAGTCAAAACTGTAACTAGGCCACTGTCTTCTTGGTATAAGCAACTCTAGTGTAGATTTGACCTTGTGTTTTAGGTCATTCTCCCTGTCCCACTGAAAGGTGAATTAATCTCCCAGTGTATGGTGGAAAGAAGACTGAACCAGGTTTTCCTGTAGGATTTTGCCTGTGCTTAGCTCCAAAACTCCCCAGTCCTAAATGATTACAAGCATACCATAATATGATGCAGCCCCCACTTTGCTTGAAAATATGGAGTGGTACTCAGTGATGTATTTTACTGGATTTACCCCAAACATAACACTTTGTATTCAGGACAAATTTGATCACTTTGCCACATTTCTTTGCAGTACTACTTTAGTGCCTTGTTGCATGTTTTGGAATATTTTTATTCTGTAGAGGCTTAAAGTCATCATTGGCCTCATGATGAAATCCATGAGCGGTTTCCTTCCTCTCTGGCAACTGAGTTAGGAAGGGTGCCTGTAACTTTGTAGGGACTGAGTGCATTGATACACCATCAAAAGGGTCATTAATAACTTCACCATGCTCAAAGGGCTATTCAGTGTCTGTTTTTTCTACCCATCAAACAATAGGTGACCTTATTTATGAGGCATTGGAAAACCTCTCTGGTCTTTGTGGTTGAATCTGTGTTTGAAATTCACTGCTTTTTAGTTTTCCTTTATTTAACTAGGCAAGTCAGTTAAGAACAAATTCTTATTTTCAATGACGATCTAGGAACAGTGGGTTAACTGCCTTGTTCAGGGGTAGAACAACAGATGTTTAACTTGTCAGCTCAGGAATTTGATCTAGCAACCTTTCAATTAATAGTCCAACGCTCTAAACACTAGGCTACCTGCCGCCCCAGGTAGCCTAGGTACCTTACAGATAATTGTATGCATGGGGTACAGAAATGAGGTAGTCATTCAAAAATCATGTTAAACACTATTATTGCACACAGAGTCCCTGCAACCTATGTGACTCAAGCTCATTTTTACTTCTGAACTTATTTGGCTTGCCATAACAAAGGGGTTGAATACTTATTATCTAAAGACAATTCAGCTTTACATTTTTTATTAATTTGTCAAAATAATTCCACTTTGATATTATATGGTATTGTGTGTTGGCCAGTGACAAAAACCTTTATTTGATTGATTATTTTTAAATTCAGGGTGTAACAAAAACAGTGTATAAAGTGAGAGGGTGTGAATACTTTCTGCAAGTATTGTGTATATATTATGCATTTGATTTGAGTTGTTTCCTGTTTGGACCCAAGAAAGAGCAGCCACTGCCTCAACAGCAGCTAAGTGGGGGTCCAAATAAATACTAAATAAGTATGTTCTGGCACCCTGACAAAGGTTTCCTACCTTTGCCCTAAACTAAGCTGCATTTGGGGTTTTGAAATCAAGGAAATAAGCCTTTCCAGAGGTAACACTACCCTCTATTGGCCTATCAGAGCTACTTCAAGCAGAAAGCAGTTCACCAAAGTGCTGCAGTCTGACCATAGACTGTAGTCTTTGACCTTATATAATCAAAATGTAAGATGAACTTGCAAGAATAACTTGAAACAAAGGACCTTTTCACAGAGGTTGACATCATTCTAATGATAGAAAGCTGATGACTAATGGATCTCATTAACAGAGATTAGCTTTAAGATCCAGTTTTTATTAATAATATATATCCTTATTTGGCTGATGACAATTGATAAAAACAATATACAAAGAAAAATATTGAATATCCATTTGACACATTTTCACACTCTTCATGCCCCCTAATAAAATAATGAATTCCTTTTAACTTAGACAGTTCATAGCGTACAAATTAAGAATCAACACAGAAAGGAATCCATGCAAAATGTCTATTCTGGGTACTTCCACTCTAGAGTCCTCTTGGGTCCTCCTTGGCTTGGTCCCAGATCAGTTTGTGCTCTTGCCATACTCCATTACTGTCATTGTCAAGCCAAACATGACAAGTCCACAAGGAGTTAGCAGGACAGCAGAAACCGACTGGCACCTAGGCTAGGTCCTCTTATGATGCTGGTTCCTCTGATGGCGGCTATCCTATCTGTCCTATCTGTTGACCGAGGGAGGTCCTCTATCTGTCCCCTGTGGTGGAGTTGACGTAGTCAGGGGCATTGTCGTCCGTCATGGGGAACACCCAGGTGTTGCCATTGGTGGGGCCGCAACAGGTGGAGCTGCATGTGGGATTACAAGTGGCTGTGAGTCGGCGCAGGTACTCTGCGTGGACAGGCTTGTGGCTTTGCAGCACACGGATAGCCTCGTCGATATTGAACCACTTCCGTTTCCTACCTGAAAGAGGTACAGCAGAGAGAAAAGGTCAGAGGGCTGTGTTAACCTCTTAAACTGCCACCCCCTAGTGGCACTTTCTAAACAACACATTATTGTATACTACCCTCAAAGTACATGTCAGTATAAAAAAACAACCTACAAATACATGCTTAGTGCTCTGTGTATGTGTGTGGGGGGGGGGTTAACAAACAAAAATGGCTTTTTACCCATAAAGACAGCCATTTTAAAAGCGCCGGGCTTGTGCAACGTGCCTTGCTTTAATTTTCCGTGAATGATTATCAGCGCCTTCAGAAAGTAATCACAACCCTAAACTTTAAACACATTTTGTTGTGTGTTAGAAAGTGGGATTCAAATGTATGTCATTTTCTGTCAACAATCTACACAAAATGTGACATTTTATTTATGGAAAATAAAATACTAAAATATCTTGTTTCGATAAGTATGCAACCCCGAGTCAATACATGATCGAATCACATTGGGCAGTGATTACAGCTGAGATTCTTCCTTGGTAAGTCTAAGAGCTTTGCACATCTGGATTTGACAATATTTATTATATATATTATATATATATTATATATTATATTATATATTGATTATATAAATATATAATTATTTTAAAGAAATTCAAGTTCTGTCAAGTTGGTTGTTGATCAAATGTCATCGCCGGACCCTGTACCGGGTCCAAAACAACCACTCAGAGTTTAGCAGGTTAACAGAGTAATAGGATCTAAAAACTGATGTATACAACGATTCTCAGTTTTTGTAATAAGTCAACAATGATTACTGTTTGTTTTTCCCTGACTGCCTGAATGTACATTACAATGTATTAGGAACTAATCAAAACTTTCCTTAAAGTAGGTCTTTGTTACTTTAACGGATGCATGTGACATTCAGAAAGTGTTATTACTTTTCTGCTTTTGTTGGACTTCCCAATTAGCATATCAACATGAACACTGGCTAAACCTCTGTAAGCAGCTACACATTTTCCCCACCCCTTCACACCAACCAGCGCTGAAATACTGAAAAATGTAACACCACTGAATGTTGAGAACTTTACCCATAGTACAACTGGACATTTCTGTATTTTATCCTGTGGTGTTGATGAAGCTTCCCACCTAAGCCTCAGTTGTCTGGTTAACTGTTAGTTAACATTATTTATACATCTCTTCAAAACCACTTTCTCCTGGCTTCCAAATGCTACCCATATTTTATCATTCAAGTATTTTGTAAAAGGCATTCAAAAGTGCCCTCTGACATTAAAATGGGTTACTGAGGGGGGCGTAGCGGTGTGTATGGGATGGGGGGGGTACTGAGGTACTCCACTTATAAGGCAAGCCCACAAATGTAGAGCCTGGCCAGGCACAGTCATGGGACTTGTAAAAGGCAAGAGGACAGAGGGAGGGAGGGGGAGACAGTGCGGGTAGTGACGAAGCCTAGAAAACAACTGTGCACAGCAAACATGCATGCACCTTGTGAACAGGCCTGAATTCTATTTATATAGGTGAAGGGAACGAAAGATCAGCACTTTTTTTCAGACCGGTTACAAATAGTTCACGTTTTGAGTTACAGGGTCCCTTGTCAAACGGTATATTTTAAACACCTGCTACCACATCCTAAACCAATTATGGTGATAATTTCTGGGATCTAGTCCACGTCTTAGTATGTAGAAAGTGTCTAGTTAGCTAACACAGTTCGGTGTTTTCTACCGTACAAGTTTACTTGACACTAATTTGCACAGATACCACATATTTTGGAAAATGTCTTCATGCAAATATTAAACAAACAAATGTACAAGTAACTCATTCAAAACAAAATTTGGCCAGTTTCATCTCATAATTTGACACTTAGTTTGCATAAAGAAAAGTGTGGATCAAAACACAAGTGGACATTGAATACTGTTTTTCCAAACCATTCTTCAAATACAAGCATTTAATTTAGACATCCAGCAATATGCTGACATTACTGAAGATCAACAGGTGTTTGACATAGAGGTGATGATGGTGTGAAAACAACTGACAGCATTTTTTCAGTCAATATATCCAGTAGGTCAGAGTTCAGGTGGCTAGGGACGTATTACTGTATACATGGACGTGTCCCTCGGTCAGTATCTCAAATGACAACAGAGACCATCTGTCAGTCTGTCTGCTTGTTCCTCTCTCAGTTTTTACAAGCTGTCTCCTGCCAACTAAACTGGGGTCAGCCTCTATACGAGTCATTTTAACCTCTTAAATGTAATGGCACAATTTAGATTTCCGCCTAAATATACATACCCAAAAGTAACTTCTATTCATGTGTAATTACATGATTCTGACATGCCAAAACTTGGTATATTTGGAAAGACAACGTCTGGGAGATTATGGGGAAATAATCAGAAGATAGGAGTTACATAGTTCAGAATACAATATAGAAGCAACAGATATACATTAAAAAAATATAACATTTCTTATCAAACACAAACTTGGTTACACGTGTCCTTCACAAAAAAAAAGGTGCAAAAATAAAAAGCTGAAATATTTACAAATTGCATTCGTGTTAATTTTAAATCCCAGGTGTAGATGATTAGATTTCGCTTTCACCGTAGCTTGTGCATGTAGTGGTAGTCTTTGAAGCCGTCCCTCTCTGCCTGGAAACAAAAAGCGAACTGGCATTTCCCCCTTTTTCCCCCCTGTGTTTTGTGCAATGCTTGCAGTTCTTCCTTTTTGTTTTTTGGCATGTGTGTTGGATGGGGGGGGGGGGGGGGGGGTCTTGTAATGATGGTGAGGTTGCTTTGGCCCCCCAATTCAACCATTTCCAACACCAGCAGCTCTCAGAAGGCCAACTGGGAGAGAGGGGTTTGACCTTTTGCTTTGGCCATCTGCTTGTGGAGAATGAAAGCATTTACTGTAGCAATGTCCACAAAGTGGTAAATAAAAGTCTTATACCACTTCCTGGTCTTGTGGAGAACCTGGTAGTAGTTTATCAGAGCATCAGATAGGTTGACACCCCCCATGCTGGCATTATAGTCCTTCACAGAAACAGGAATGGAGACCCCCCCCCCCCCCTTTTTCGCTCTTCTTGTGATATTGTTGTTATTGAATGCCTTATGTTGTGTGGTGAGCATGGTTGTTTCCTTAGTGTCTTTCCATTTCACAAAAAGCTGCTTGTTTGTCCTGATCCAACGCATGGTTCCCCTCTCCGCTGTCTTTGTCATGTTGTTTACCTTGGTCTTGGGGAAACTGATTCTGTTAGGACGAATGGTGCCAAAAGCACCTATTTTCTTTTTGAAGAGGTCTATGAAAAGTGGATGTAGAACCATCAGACGAGGTGAAGGACATCGCAGTGAAGACCTTGACTGGCGGGGGCACTTGCTGTGGAGGGGTGGCTCTCAAACGTCATCAAAATCCTCTGCGGTAAATAAAATAAAGGGATATATTGTTGTATGACACAGAATTACAGTTGACTAAATTTACAAAATGACATTAGTGTAAAAACACCAGGCCTAACCTTTATCTGTACAGTGACTCGCATAGAAGGTGTGAAGTACACACACAATGCAAACAGTAAGACTGAGGTGAGAACCACAAATAAACAATGACCATGAGTGTAGTAGCCTCTCCAAAGTTACAACTTAGAACAGCAAACAGTGAACCAATATGAAACATATTGGTTTACAATAACTACTTTGGAATTATATAACATATAAATTACTTGTTACATAGGCCTATGTAAACTAAAACATACATATAGTAAATGTTCTATATAAAGTCATGAAAATAATTTACTTACAGATAGATCTAAAAGTGGATCCAATCCTTCTAGAAAGCAATATTTGTCGGCCGAGTCGAAATCCTCATTCCTCATCGTTCCTTATACTTTGCTTGAAAAAATGTAGAAATAAACAAATACACTACCATCTATTCTAACAAAATATAATAAAATAAAAAATACCACCCCTACTCCACTATTTAAATCTACTTATTCATACCTCAGGACAACAACCTGAAAGGATGGGACACCACCACTTAACACACCCTGTAACTCTTCTGATGTCTCACACACCCAAATACCTCTCTGCAGCTGCCACCACAACCTCTTTTTTCTGCAACTTACGTTCCATCCCTGCAGTACAGTTCATAACCATTGTTATAAAGACCAAAAATGAAATCTTACTGAAACATGTATCACTTGTTGGTTTATTCCTTTGTATTGGTACAGATCTACTACACGCACCACTCCTCTCAGGATCCTTCCCCCTGTACTGGTACAGATCTACTACTCACATCACTCCTCTCAGGATCCTTCCCCCTGTACTGCTACAGATCTACTATTCACACCACTCCTCTCAGGATCCTTCCCCCTGTACTGGTACAGATCTACTATTCACATCACTCCTCTCAGGATCCTTCCCCCTGTACTGCTACAGATCTACTATTCACACCACTCCTCTCAGGATCCTTCCCCCTGTACTGGTACAGATCTACTATTCACACCACTCCTCTCAGGATCCTTCCCCCTGTACTGGTACAGATCTACTACACGCACCACTCCTCTCAGGATCCTTCCCCCTGTATTGCTACAGATCTACTATTCACATAATAATATATGCCATTTAGCAGACGCTTTTATCCAAAGCGACTTACAGTCATGTGTGCATACATTCTATACCAGACAAAGACATAGGATGATGGTATGGCTATCTATCTATCTATCTATTTCTGTCTTTGGCTATTGCCAATAAAGACAACACTGAAGGAGCCTTGATGCATAAATAACCTGTCTGTCACCACAATTAATTTCCAACATGACACAAAGAAGTTCTAAGTTTTTGTCAACAGCTGTAGGAATAGTTTGCAATGAGAAATACATAAATACATTTTTATTTTTGTAAAGTGTTAGACCCTTTCCCCTTCGGTTGTGGTTTACTGCAAGTAGCTGATGGCAAAACATCTGGGAGGTAGACCTACCTCTGGCTGGTTGCCGAGATTCATCATATTGTCTTGATTAATTAAGCCTAATAAATTCCAGAAGACCAAGTGGAGGAGGCTTCCTTTTGGAACACGTTTACACATTATGGTTTGCAGAATATTTCTATGCTGTGCTGACCAGTAGGTATTCCACATCAATAGTCTACAGACAGGATGTCATCTAATGTGGAAATATCAATAAGGTAAAAAAGACTTCCCCCTTACTGTTGATTTCAATGTACTAACTGCCAATACGGAGACACAACACTCGATTCAGTTAGTTGTCAGAAAATGGGCTTTTGACTACAGATCTACTATTCACATCACTCCTCTCAGGATCCTTCCCCCTGTACTGCTACAGATCTACTATTCCACATCAATAGTCTATGTCATCTAATGTTTTCTGTCGAAAAATAAAAACTCCGCTTACATAGGAGATGCCAATATCAACAACGTGTGTTGTTTTAGTTGTGCACACCACTCCTCTCAGGATCCTTCCCCCACAACACTGTACTGCTACAGATCTACTATTCACACCACTCCTCTCAGGATCCTTCCCCCTGTACTGGTACAGATCTACTATTCACACCACTCCTCTCAGGATCCTTCCCCCTGTACTGGTACAGATCTACTATTCACACCACTCCTCTCAGGATCCTTCCCCCTGTACTGCTACAGATCTACTATTCACACCACTCCTCTCAGGATCCTTCCCCCTGTACTGCTACAGATCTACTATTCACACCACTCCTCTCAGGATCCTTCCCCCTGTACTGGTACAGATCTACTATTCACACCACTCCTCTCAGGATCCTTCCCCCTGTACTGGTACAGATCTACTATTCACACCACTCCTCTCAAGATCCTTCCCCCTGTACTGCTATCTCCCTCCTACACACTGCTACCACCTAGGAACCTCCCTCCTACACACTGCTACCACATGTCCATAAGCTTGACACCTGTAACATCTTAATGTATTCGGCACAAAAGTTTGTATACAAAGACTCAACATTAAAACAAAATTAACCAGACAATGACTCTTCTGTTTCACCACTCACGCTACCCTGTCTGCGTCGCACCAAACAACAAGCATCACAAACACCGGGAATCTTCCCCTTCAGTTGGTCAGCTTTTACTGCTACCCCAGAAATCACTACTTTCAATGGCACCCTTTTCTTGAGAGCAAAACAATTAACGTCTTGTCCCCATTCATTTAACGCAGAGCGCCTGTTCCCTCTGACCAGCAGAAACACAAACAATTATCACAAGACCACTTCTGGTTACCCTCACCGATTCCACAGCACCCAACTCGGTTTTCACCCACCCTGAAACCACAAATAGATCAGCCAAAAGGCAAGGGTCCACTTGTTCCAAAAAACTTAACTCCTACTGTCACAGACTCATCTTTATCCTGACTCTCGTGCAAGCATAAGGCTCAGAGAACTTCACGACACCTACCACCTCCGATACTTCAACCTCATTCACTTTCATTTCTCCTCCTGTCTTCAGCTCACTCTGCTTACACTTTCTAGCATTCTTCTCTAACAAACCATTTCAGCTTTTTTCCATCATTTTTAACAGACTCAATCGCAACCTCTTCCTCCCCCTCTCAGACCTCCTCTGCCTCTCTTTTCCCCTCCATTCCTCTTCCATATTTCAAGTATATGTCTCCTTATGATAATACTGCACTTCTCCTGCTATACATCTTGTTCTTGCCTTCTCAAGGGACGCCATTAACCGGCTGTTACAATTTCCATACAATCACCACGAACACCTCGGGATCTTGAAATGAGGTAATCTGCTCAGCCTGCCCTTATACATTCATATGCCCATATATGGTAATAAATCACACCAAAGATTTTAAGGCACGGATAAATAGCAAAGATACTCAGATTTCCGTAGACACCCTGCTTTTGCAGATAGGGCTACCATTCTCATACCAGACTGAATTGAATAAAACATCTCATAGGGTCCCTAAATATGGGGACTTTACATTTAAGAGGTTCATTTTAACTCCTTTCAATGCTGAGATTTACAATTTAGACTTTTGATTGATTGGAACATCAGTCAATAGTACAGTCAGTAGATACAAAATCACTGATTATTTGGCACTGATAATGGTTTTTAATACATTAAAAGATAACCAAGACACATCCATAATTTGGTATGTACAGTAGCCATTTTAGGAACATGGCTCATCTGCTCCACTTTGATGTTCCACAGATCCACCCAGGATAGAACAGTGATGTACATGTGACCTATGCAAAAAGCTCATAAAATGAATGTATCAAATTCATGATTCAGCAGCTTGAAATGAAAATGAATAGTGATGACACTGTGAAATTCTTGCTCCCAAGAAGTCTGGTCCATGATGGACTACCAGCCTTGCAAGGGTCAACTGTCAATGAGCCATTGAGACACTGATCTTTGACAAACAGATATCCTGACCTGTATATTGACTTAGAACAACAGTCAGATTCACCGCCTGAAGGCACTGTACAGTCGTAATATTAAAGTGTTACATTTCTTTCCCCTATTAATAACGTTGGACAAATTACATAAATGCATTATAATTTTACTTATCTAAAGAATTCATTTTTTGATACAACATGAGTACTATGCATGAACCCCCCAAAGAGCCACTTGAATTTACAAACTCCAAGCAGTATTCGTGCTTTTGTCGTTTCATGATACAAATTCTCTTCAAAGGGAAACGTAAATGAACCTGACTTTAATACACTCTTTATGAATGGAATTAGAAAATATCATCTGATGATTTTCTTTAAGTACCTCATTTCACGGCCCTGACTGCTTAGGAGATCAAAACCTTTTTGTTTTATGAGGCACAAATGTGTTTGTGTGTTCCAATGTTTTGATGTCAACATCACAAACTCGGAGAGTGAAAGGGGCCCCGGGTGTGAGAGAGACGTAGTTGCGTAGGTGTAGTAAGAAAAGGTTGTTTGTCTAAATTTCTCAGAAGTTCCCAGTTTCCCACCAATTGTGTCAGAGAGGAAATGCTTAGACAAAAGACGTGCATAAAGGTCTAAAGAGATGTGAGAAAATAGTGTTCCCTAACCAGATGTCTTCATGTACAGTAGAAGTTCCCTAACCAGATGTCTTCATGTACAGTAGAAGTTCCCTAACCAGATGTCTTCATGTACAGTAGAAGTTCCCTAACCAGATGTCTTCATGTACAGTAGAAGTTCCCTAACCAGATGTCTTCATGTACAGTAGAAGTTCCCTAACCAGATGTCTTCATGTACAGTAGAAGTTCCCTAACTAGATGTCTTCATGTACAGTAGAAGTTCCCTAACCAGATGTCTTCATGTACAGTAGAAGTTCCCTAACCAGATGTCTTCATGTACAGTAGAAGTTCCCTAACCAGATGTCTTCATGTACAGTAGAAGTTCCCTAACCAGATGTCTTCATGTACAGTAGAAGTTCCCTAACCAGATGTCTTCATGTACAGTGGAAGTTCCCTAACCAGATGTCTTCATGTACAGTAGAAGTTCCCTAACCAGATGTCTTCATGTACAGTAGAAGTTCCCTAACCAGATGTCTTCATGTACAGTGGAAGTTCCCTAACCAGATGTCTTCATGTACAGTGGAAGTTCCCTAACCAGATGTCTTCATGTACAGTAGAAGTTCCCTAACCAGATGTCTTCATGTACAGTAGAAGTTCCCTAACCAGATGTCTTCATGTACAGTAGAAGTTCCCTAACCAGATGTCTTCATGTACAGTAGAAGTTCCCTAACCAGATGTCTTCATGTACAGTAGAAGTTCCCTAACCAGATGTCTTCATGTACAGTAGAAGTTCCCTAACCAGATGTCTTCATGTACAGTGGAAGCCTACCGATGTTGACAGAATCCTCCCAGTCCTCCAAGGTCTCTGTCACAGTCAGGACATAGACGTATGTCCTGTGTTTCCTGTCCTGGTTGTGCTACAGGGACAGACAAACAGCTTCATATCATAATAAACCCTTTATACAGTGTTTCTGTATTGCATGCAGGGCTTAACATTTTTGTGGTGTGTTGTGTGGTATTTTCAGCTGGGACCCCATTTTTTGAGGTCCCAGCTGAAACCGACCCCACACCAGTAAGTGTTAATTTACATCAACAAATAACCTTGCATTCATTTAATTTGTCTTTCTTATCAAAAGTAACAAATAAATACATTTACTCAATGAAATACATTTACTAAATCTGTACTCTTAATTGTTTGTTCCCTAAATATAATTTTTTATGTGGCAACCCCACTGCAGTTCCCATGTGGGGTCGTGACCATGACTTTGAATATCACTGGTCTAAGGTATGAGGAAGTAGGGCTTAATAATAATGTTGTAATGAGAGAAATGATTTGACATGTGTTGCATGATATGTAATATGTAATATACAGTGCTATGCTACAGTGTGCTATGACATGATGATTGACAGTTTGTGAGGCTTACCTCAAAAACCCCCAGTAGCCTGCCAAGTTTCCCCTTTACACCAGCCTGGACAGTGACACAGACAGATTAGAACAAAAGACAGTCAAGCTACTGTATAAACACCAGTATAAAATCAATACATTCCCACATCCTACATTACAAGACAGAATCACTTTTAAAAGTTGTTGCAGCCAATATCATGTAGAGTTCTACTCCTCTGTTAAATCAACATCAGCAAGACAATTATTTTCAGAAAACAGAATCAAATTCTACTAAATGTAAATGTAGCAGATGGAGATCTGTGAAACTGATTCCTCAGCCTGAAGTGTCCCCACGTGCGCTGCTTGATAGCTAGCTAGTACGACTTGGTAAGACACTTCAGGAGGGAAGTCACATGCGCTGCTTGATAGCTAGCTAGTACGACTTGGTAAGACACTTCAGGAGGGAAGTCACGTGTGTTTGCGAGGCAGAGGTCCTGAGTTCGAACCTTGGTATGAGCTGAATCAGGGGGAAGTGGTACTCGCTAAGCTTGGGGCGTGACATGTTTTACATAAACAAATAGCCTACATTTATTTAATTGATGATAGGATAACTAACACATCACAGATTATAACAACTAAAGATGAATCCATGTATTGTGGTATTCACAAGCAAGGAATGTGCTCTTAAAGAACGTGCTTGTTTGGTAAGGCAGATATGTTTTACCTCAAACAATGCAACAGGTTTGACAGTACCCTACCCTCACACGCTGCAAAAGCCAGATGGGAACATCGACTGACTGTGGGATATTTTCATGCCGAGACAGAATTCCAGGAGACTAGCCAAAGGGGAATACCATGTCTCTGCTCCCATAAAACTTAGTCTCAGCATTGCCCATGATGAGGACTGCATGTACTGTGCATTCGGAATAGTGTTCAGACCCCTTGACTTTTTCCACATTTTGTTATGTTACAGCCTTATTCTAAAATTAATTAAATACCCCATAATGACAAAGCAAAAACAGGTTTTTAGATGTTTTTAAATGTTTGCAAATGTATTAAAAATAAAAACTGAAATATTACATTTACATAAGTATTCATACCCTTTACTAGTACTTTGTTGAAGCACCTCTGGCAGCGTTTACAGCCTCGAGTCTTCTTGGTTGTTATGCTAAACGCTTGGTAGACCTGTTTTTGGAGAATTTCTCCCCTTCTTCTCCGCAGATCCTCTCAAGCTCTGTCAGGTTGGATGGGGAGTGTCGCTGCACAGCTATTTTCAGGTCTCTCCAGAGATATTCAAGTCTGGGCTCTGGCTGCATTGTCTTGGCTGTGTGCTTAGGGTCATTGTCCTGTTGGAAGGTGAACCTTCACCACAGTCTGAGGTCCTGAGCGCGCTCTGTACTTTGCTTCATTTATCTTTCCCTCGCTCCTGACTAGTCTCCCAGTCCCCGCCACTGAAAAACATCCCCACAGCATGATGCTGCCACCACATTGGGATGGTGTCAGGTTTCCTCCAGACGTGACGCTTGGCATTAAGGCCAAAGAGTTCAATCTTGGTTTCATCAGACCAGAGAATCTTGTTTCTCATGGTCTGAGAGTCCTTTCAGGTGCCTCTTGGCAAACTCCAAGTGGGCTGTCATGTGCCTTTTACTGAGGAGTGGCTTCTGTCTGGCCACTCTACCATAAAGGCCTGATTGGCGGAGTGCTGCACAGAAGGTTGTCCTTCTGGAAGGTTCTCCCATCTCCACAGAGGAACTCTGGAGCTCTGTCAGAGTGACCATCGTGTTCTTGGTCACCTCCCTGACCAAGGCCCTTCTCCCCCGATTGCTGAGTTTGGCCGTGCGGCCAGCTCTAGGAAGAGTCTTAGTGGTTCCAAACTTCTTTAGTTTAAGAATGATGGAGGCCATGCACGGTCAACTGTGAGACCATATGTAGACAGGTGTGTGCCTTTCCAAATCATGTACAATCAATTGAATTTACCACAGATGGACTGCAATAAAGTTGTAGAAACACCTCAAAGATGATCAATGGAAACAGGATGCACCTGAGCTCAATTTCGAGTCTCATAGCAAAGGGTCTGAATACTTCAGTAAATATGTTTGTTTTTTTTAAATATAAATTTGCAAACATTTCTGAAAACCTGTTTTATTTTTGTCATTATGGGGTATTGTGTGTAGATTGATGAGGAAAATGATTTATTTTATCAATTTTAGAATAAGGCTTAAAGTAACAAAATGTGGAAAAAGTCAAAAGGTCTGAATACTTTCCGAATGCACTGTATACCCACTGATTGGGGTTTGGCCCATCTCAAGAGAAGATCCCCAGGAGGACTTATGCCATCCTAGCATGCCTCATCGACTGAAGTGCTCAGCAGTTTAGTCAGCAATATAAAAACAAGGCCAAGAACTCCTGCTAATGATCATAGCTATAATGTTAGCCTGGTTCCAGATCAGTTTGTGCTGTCTTACCAAATACACTTCTGTCATTGTCATTTGTCACGCCAAACAATGACACACCAGGGATGGAATTGGCAAGCTAACACAAACAGATTGGTGTCCAGGCTAATATATAAGCCTAATGTTGCTTGTCAAACCATTTGTGGTAAAAAGCAGGCAACATGAAATGGCTGCTGGGAAGCCATGGAGCCATTTCACAACTCATCATACTGTTCATGTGGATATCATACTGTCCACTAGGACAGTGGTTCTCAAACTCTTTCACTCGGGGCCTCCCTTCCATTATTGGGAAACAAAATCAATGGGCAAAAAAAACATTTGCTGACATGGGTTAGATGATCTAGACATTTCTGACAAGTTATAAATAATTATCTGAGGTCTGCAATGACAAGAGGAAAACTGATGATGCACTACCCAATTTGTGCATTCACCTATTACAACTTCCAAGAGTAGGTTGAAAGCCTGAATGAGTTCCCCCTCCCCTTCCCCACAGTTTGAGAAGCACTGCACTAGGATATAAAGGTTTGTGATATATGCATGAGAAAAAATATTAAAAGAGTATTGTACCCGGCCGCTGACTGTATTGGGAGAGCCTTGCAACATTCCAGGACTGGAGCCCATGGCTCTGTTCACATGATCCTGGGAGAGAGACGTAATTCAGGTTTAAGTTCCTGCATCTCTCCTAGGTCTGCCTGGCTGGGGCCAGGTTACCAGGACCACATGGTCATATGACAAACACAAGCCCCTACCAACACACTTCAGCTCTATGATGGGATAATCCCAATATGTTTTTTTTTACATTATAAAACTGATTTATGTGATAAAATCGAATTAATCTGACACTCATGCACATATTAAACCTCAATTAAACTTCCATTACGTGGTTCTTTGGAGGGGATGTGTTGAACTTGACAGAAGGGTATTACAGTGGGATGACCATTTGAGTTATGAGCTCCTAACAGCCTGTGTTGGGGAGCGACTCATTTAACCCTATTCAGGGAGGAGGAAGACGTGGGTAACTGGACACTGCCTCTAAATGTCACCGCTCAACTCCTCACAGCTGTCAACACCACTCCCTGTGGCAGAACACGGCAGAACATCCACTCCAGTCCAAACTAAAAGTGAACAAGTTGTCATTAAACCAGGGATCATCAACAAGATTCAGCCACAGGACAATTTTTTCTTGAGTGGATGGTCGGGGAGTCGGAACATAATAAACAAATATTTGACTGCAAATTGATTGCAAGCCCAAACAGATATAATTTGTGACAAAAAACATAATAATTTCAAACCTTGCTTACATATGTATACAATCATGTGTCCCGATTATGCATGAAAATACTTGGGAACAGTTGCAAAACTTTTTTACAGTGTTATGTCCACATTTTTCTGAAGATTTATATATATCCTCTTTTTCAGCGAGCCCCACAGATATGGATACTTTTTTGTCTGGTATATAATTACCTAGATTATCAGATAGCCAGGTACAGGACCTGGACTGTACTATAACAGAAGAGGAGGTTAGAGACACCATGTCACTGTACCTATGAAAGCAGGGAAACCACCTGGTCTGAAAGGAATTTTTGTAGAATACTATAAAAAGTATATTGACATTCTTGTACCTGTATTGACAGTGGTTTACCAAGAGGCATTTCAAAATGGCTCCCTTCCGGACACCTTTAATGAGGCTTTGATATCACTGATTCCTAAGAAGGATAGAGATACTACAGAACCAGGGAATTTTAGAGCTATCAGCCTCCTTAATGTGGATTGCAAGATTCTTACTAAGACCCTTGCGATACGCTTAGAGAAGGCACTACCTAATATTATACATAGTGACCAAGTAGGATTTAAGAACAGGACCTGAACTGATAATATGAGGGAGCTCTTACATCTCATGTGGTTAAACCGCTCAAATATAGTACCTACCACTGCTGTCTCTTTAGATGCTGAGAAGGTATTTGATAGGGTAGAGTGGGCTTTTCTCTTTTCTCTCCCTGGTTTTGGACCTGACTTTTGTAAATGTATAGGAGTCCTCTATTCCAATCCTAAAGCAACAGTATTTACGAATGGAATTATGTCTCCTTTTTTTCTGTCTTTCTAGAGGCACAATGCAGGAGAGGCACTCACTCTAATTACTTAAAAATCATACAATATGATTTTCTGGATTTTTGTTTTAGATTCCGTCTCTCACAGTTGAACTGTACCTATGATAAAAAATTACAGACCCCTACATGCCTTGTAAGTAGGAAAACCTGCAAAATCGTCAGCGTATCAAATAATTGTTCTCTCCACTGTATATACACACAGTACCAGTCAAAAGACACACTTTCTCATTCAAGGGTTTTTCTTTATTTTTAATATTTTCTACATTGTAAAATAACATCAAAACTATGAAATAACACATAAGGAATCATGTAGTAACCCAAAAATGTGTCAAACAAATCAAAATAGAGTTTATATTTGAGATTCTTCAAAGTAGCCAACCTTTGCCTCGATGACAGCTTTGCACAATCTTGGCATTCTCTCAACCAGCTTCATGAGGAATGCTTTTCCAACAGTCTTGAAGGAGTTCCCACATATGCTGACCACTTGTTGGCTGCTTTTCCGTCACTCTGCGGTCCAACTCATCCCAAACCATCTCAATTGGTTTGAGGTCGGGTGATTGTGGAGGCCAGGTCATCTGATGCAGCACTCCATCACTCTCCTTTTTAGTCAAATAGCCCTTACACAGCCTGGAGGTGTGTTTGGTCATTGTCATGTCGAAAATCACATGGTAGCACCACTAAGCCCAAACCAGATGGGATGGCATATTGCTGCAGAATGCTGGTTAAGTGTGCCTTGAATTCTGAATAAATCACTGACAGTGTCAACAGCAAAGCACCCCCAAACAGTCACACCTCCTCATCTACGCTTCACGGCGGGAACTACAAATGCAGCGATCATCCGTTCACCTACTTCTGGTTGGACTTTTTTATTTTTTATTTGGAGTCATCAGACCAAAGGACAGATTTCCACCGGTCTAATGTCCATTGCTCATGTTTCTTGGCTCAAGCAAGTCTCTTCTTATTATTGGTGTCCTTTAGTAGTGGTTTCTTTGCAGCAATTCGAGGCCTGATTCACACTGTCCCATCTAAACTGTTGATGTTGGGATGTGTCTGTTACTTGAACTCTATCAAGCATTTATTTGGGCTGCAATCTGAGGCTGGTAACTCTAATGAAATTATCCTCTGCAGTAGAGGTAACTCTGGATCTTCCTTTTGTGTGGCGGTCCTCATGAGAGCCAGTTTCATCATAGAGCTTGATGGTTTTTGCGACGGCACTTGAAAAAACTGTCAAAGTTCTTGAAATGTTCTGGATTGACTGACCTTCACGTCTTAGAGTAATGATGGACTGTCATTGCGCTTTGCATATTTGAGCTGTTCTTGCCATAATATGGACTTGGTATTTCACCAAATAGGGCTATCTTCTGTATACCACCCCTACCTTGTCACAACACAACTGATTGGCTCAAATGCATTAATCTTTTGCATGTAGGGGGCAGTATTTTCGATTTGGCTAAAAACCTTACCCATTTGAAACTGCCTATTTCTCAGCCCCAGAAAATAGAATGTGCATATAATTGTCAGATTGGATAGAAAACACTCTAAAGTTTCCAAAACTGTAAAAAATATTGTCTGTGAGTATAACAGAACTGATATTGCAGGAGAAAGCCTGAGGAAAAGCCAATCAGGAAGTGCCTCTTATTTTGAAACCTTTCTGTTCCTAGGCATGCCTATCCTCCATTTAAAGGGATATCAACCAGACTCCTTTTTCTATGGCTTCCCTACGGTGTCAACAGTCTTTAGACATAATTTCAGGCTTTTATTTTGAAAAATTAGCGTGAAGGATCACATTGCGAAAGTTGATAGGCGGGGGCTCTCAGAGCGAGTTTTGCGCAACTGAGTAAAGCGGCCAATGTTTCTCCCGCTGTTATTGAAAAAGCTACACACTCGGTTGATATATTATCGAATATATATTTTAAAAACAACTTGAGGATTGATTATAAAAAACGTTTGACATGTTTCTGTGGACATTATGGATATTATTTGGAATATACGTCTGTGTTGTCGTGACCGCTCTTTCCTGTGGATTTCTGAACATAACGCGACAAACAAACGTTGGTATTTTGGGTATAAAAATAATCTTTATGGAACAAAAGGAACATTTGTTGTGTAACTGGGAGTCTCGTGAGTGAAAGATCATCAAAGGTAAACCATTTTTTTGATTGCTTTTCTGATTTTCGTGACCTAGCTACTTAATGCTTAGTGTACATAATGTTATGTTATCTATAAACTTACACAAACGCTTGGATTGCTTTCGCTGTAAAGCATAATTTCAAAATCTGAAACGACAGGTGGATTAACAAAAGGCTAAACTGTGTTTTGCAATATTGCACTTGTGATTTCATGAATATTAATATTTTTTTGTAACATTATTTGACTGTGGCGCTATGCTATTCAGAGGTTGCTGATGACAATTATCCCGGTACCGGAATGGGTAGCGTCAAGAAGTTTTGGAGGAAAGAAATTCCACAAATGAACTTTTAACAACAAGGCACACCTGTTAATTGAAATGTATTACAGGTGACCTCACGAAGCTGGTTGAGAGAATGCCAAGAGTGTGTAAAGCTGTAATTAAGGCAAAGGGTGGCTTCTTTGAAGAATCTGAAATATATTTTGATTTGGTTAATGTTTTTTTTGGTTACTACATGATTCCATATGTGTTATTTCATAGTTTTGATGTCTTCACTAATATTCTTGTAAAGAATAAAGAAAACCCCCTGAATGAGGAGACGAGTGCAAACTTTTGACTGGTATTTAATAATATTTAATTAAAAAAATTGCTGAGAAAACTTGGAAGGGTAAATAAGAACAGGTGCCAGCTGTGGAACCCTGCACTAAACCATTAGCTAAACTGGATTTCTGTGCAATGTACATCATGCTCAATCTAGAACATTTTGAAACTATATCGCCACTTCAAATCTATAAGTGCTACTAATTTATCAAGGAAACGGTCTCTCTAACTTGGTGCATTACAGATAGATGATTAGGATAATAACATTTCTATGGGGGGGGGGGGGTTCTCACCTCTTCGTACACCTCTCTGACTGCTGCTCCACACGGCTCCTCCTCAGGCTCCATCCCTCCTCCTGGTACAATCCACTGGTCCGGGTGCCGACTGCTGCTCACCAGCAACACCTGGAACGGGTCAAAATAAACCAATGATACTCAAACAGTGGTTTGTGGGAAGAAAGCCTCTAGTTTCTTGTCCAGGCAGATACTTAACTACACAACCTCTCAGTTCAACAGAAGATGCATGAATTGAGGCATACATTTGATGTGGGGGAGTTTAAACATATTCAGCAGGATATTCAATTGAGGAGTACAGTGAAATTTGGATAGAAAATGCTTCTTTATTATCCTATATTAACCTACACATTGATCAGCAGTACAGCCTTCATCTGGGTATCTGCCCATTGACATAAAGTATATTGTACGTCTGACACCAGCAGCCGCACCTGCCAGGGTGAGGTGGGTCTGTGACAGGAAAAGCTGCCATTGGAAGAACCCCCAGCTCAGCTCTGTGCCAATCACATGGTCACCCAGGTCAGGTTTATAAACATGGGGCAATTCCACAGTAACGGAATTATTACTCCGATTTTTCACTTTAAAATGTATGCAAAACAAAAACCATTGATATCAAAGTTTAACAAACCAACTCTAATCACTAGGTCTACTTTGAATACATTTACTGGAATATATGCAGATGCAAAGTTTGGTAAGAGATTTATGTAAAATCTCCCTTTTTTATGCGACCACATTTTCTGAATTAGGATAAAAAAATGTCTGCAGAAATAATAGGGTGTCAGCTGTTTGACAACTTGAGTTTGAAAAATATATATTTGAGTTATTGAACAACAGTAAATTAAGTGGATTTACACCCCATAACATAATTACATCATGGGTCCCTGATCTGTATTACACAGAAATGACGAATTATGGATATGAATGTCCTTCTCTTCAGATGTTTCATGAATAGGTACACAAAGTTAGAAATAAATAAATATTATCCTTTGCATATGGGTATTATTCTACACAATATCTATTATTCTAATGAGCTCGGCCCCCAAACTAGACAACATCTGAACCAATCATAGATGTCTATGTTTCACAAGTTTGGACATTACAGTACAGCACAGTACAATATAGTAACTATTTTACTGTACTGAACAATACTCTACTCTTCTTTACTTTTCTGTACTGTAATGTACTCTACTGTGCTTCATTGTACTCTACTGTCCAAATTTGTGAAACATATACGTCTGTGATTGGTTGAGATTTGGTCCGGTCACCAATCAGGGATGTCTATGTTTGGGCCAAGTCAAGGCCAGTATGGACCAAAACTCAATCTCTGTGGACGTGGATGTTGAAATCAAGGCCGACCCAAAAAATGTCCTCTGTGGATGTTAAAATCAAGGCCAGGATGGACTGACCATATTTCATCTACTTTTTAAATGTCCTCCGTGGATGTTAAAATCAAGGCCAGGATGGACTGACCATATTTCATCTACTTTTTAAATGTCCTCCGTGGATGTTAAAATCAAGGCCAGGATGGACTGACCATATTTCATCTACTTTTTAAATGTCCTCTGTGGATGTTAAAATCAAGGCCAGGATGGACTGACCATATTTCATATACTTTTTAAATGTCCATGGATGTCTGGTGTCAGTCAGTGCTCAGTGGTTGTGGATGCTGTTTACAATAAATGGAAAAAGATGGGGCTCATGGGTAGGTGTTAGTAAGATATAGGTAACATTAACTAGAGAGAAAGAGAAGACAGAAAGAGAAAGAAAACACTTATGAGCTGAACATAACATGTATGCCAGTGGATTGGAGGACATTAGCCGGTGACCCAGCTGTGGTATGTGACCACTATACTTTCCCATTGTAGCCTATTCAATTGCAGTAATTCCATTACATTTTTGTATTTTATTTTTTACTAGAACACATTCTCAATTACAGCAACAAACTGGGGAATAGTTACAGGGGCGAGGAGGGGGGATGAATAAGCCAATTGGAAGCTGGGGATGATTAGGTGGCCATGATGGCGTAAGGGACAGATTGGAAATGTAGCCAGGACACCAGGGTTAACACCCCTACTCTTACTTGAGTGCCATGGGATCTTTAGTGACCACAGAGAATCAAGACACCCGTTTTCCGAAAAACGGAAAATGTCCCCAATCACTGCCTTGGGGCATTGGGATACTATTATAATCAACAATGTGTTACCGATTTGGTAACAGAATTGCAAATTTGAATCACTTAATAATTCATAAAAATAATTCATAGCCTGCGGCTATGGAACCCTGACCTATTCACCGGACGTGCTACCTGTCCCAGACCTGCTGTTTTCAACTCTCTAGAGACAGCAGGAGCGGTAGAGAATTTCTGAATGATCGGCTATGAAAAGCTGACCTGTTACACCCTCGACAACCAGTGTGACTATTATTATTTGACCATGCCGGTAATTTATGAACATTTGAACATCTTGGCCATGTTCTGTTATAATTTCCACCTGCCACAGCCAGAAGAGGACTGGCCACCCCTCATAGCCTGGTTCCTCTCTAGGTTTCTTCCTAGGTTCTGGCCTTTCTAAGGAGTTGATCCTAGCCACCGTGCTTCTACACCTGCATTGCTTGCTGTTTGGGGTTTTAGGCTGGGCTTCTATACAGCACTTTGAGATATCAACTGATGTAAGATGGGCTATATAAATACATTTGATTTGATAAACAAAAATGTATATTAGTAAAAATACTAACTAATTGGTAGGTCTACCTTAGAAAATATCTTAAAGATGTGAGGTTTTCGTAATGGAATTACAAGGCAATGTTTCTCAAAGAAAGAAGGCAACTAAAAAAATAAAAAATAATAATAGTTGGTATGGTTCTTTATTTCAACATTATTGTGTTTTGATGTTTTCCTAATACCTTTTGAGACTTTTTTCTGGTAGATATTTTCCAAGATCTATTTTCCATCGGTTTGACCAGAAATCAAATCCATTACATATGCCTAATTTTTAAGATGGAAAATTGTTAAAAATGCATCTATGCCCTTCATATCCCCAAAATAAAGACTCTTAGCTTTAATTTGACACCGAATTTGATATGCTCCTATGAATTTCACATGTTGGTGCTCATGTGTCCTTTTACATGGAAATGGCCCATGGCGTTTAACCAGATGGCTGAGAGCCAGATGGCAGCAGGGTACAGGAGATGAGAATCTACCCACTGTCTTTTGCTAAGGGAGGGTATATTTCTGGACACTTTCAGTTTACCAGTAAACTATCAGAATGTTGGCATCTTTCAAGGATTTTATGTTGTTATCTGTCACATTTAGTGGCACTTTTGGGTACTTCAGATTCTCACATGTAAAATATGGGAAATAATAAAATAAAATGATTTTAAAATAAAAACTGAATGACAAAGCTGTAAAAGATTATCCTAAATATAAGCAATACATTTTGAGAATACCATTGGTGTTTAATTTGAGGGTTTCAGCATTGCGTCAAACTGGTGGAAGTGAAAAAAGTCAATAGTTGGAAGAGTTGCACAGTTAATTGAAAATAATGCCACTGTTGATTAGATGCTTTTTTCATTCATTAAGCTATTTTCTCTTGAACTATTTGGTCTATCTACTAGAAAGTCATAGACAGTGAATTCTATATGATTTTTTTCTTCTTCAGTTATTCAAGTATAAATTACCAAAGTTAGGGTATATTGACATAGATTTTCAGTAAATGACCAAAATGGCCCAGGTACCTGGGCTCTGAGGTACCAGTGGCAGAAGCATCCTCAGAGGACCCTGTTCAACAGGTATCTATTTTGACAGAGCGGTGACGGTAAAACCATAGACATAATCAGGGAACTGTTCTGTGCATGTTTGTCCTTTTCAGCGATCCCCAAGGTTAGTTAGTAAAGTATCAACTTGTCTTGTGTTGCTATACTTCCAAGTCTCGTTCAGCTCTCAGAACAAACATGAGAAAGACAGAATTCAGCCTACAACAAATTAGGAGTTGACAGTTATCAAGTAAAAAAAAGGGGCTGCCTTTACAATCAATGTCTGCATTGTGACAAAGACTTATAATCTTAAATGAACAATCCATTCATCAGTTCATTGTTGATACAGTCCCAAAATATTTTGCATGTCAGCAATTACGTTTTTCAAGATTTTGGACTTCCAAAAAGCAAACTGTAACTTGCCACATCATGATGATGATGGTGTCTTGCATTATATGATGCAATTTGCATCATCATCATCATCATGTGGAAAGTTACAATTTGCTTTGACATGCAAAACATTTGAAATAAATACCAAAATATAGTTTGAGTGGATTATTCCTTTAAGGGAAACATACCAACAAGTATGTTTAAAAACTGACCAGAGACAAGCAAAGGGAGAGAAACAGGGTACCCCTCTGGTGCCTCAGTCCCATGACCTTCAACCCCATCTGGCATCACACTGACTCCCATAAGAGGGCCACGTGTGGATGCCTCCCAGATCCCACCAGGTCGTTCCAGCTCAAAAAGCACAAGAAAGAGAATTTTGACACCCACCATCTCGGATTGTTCTGAAATTGTTTCTGTAGTTAGTAACAGATACGATTAGCATTCCTTAAACGTTATTTTGTTGAAATATAATTTGATCTCTGAGAAATTAAGTTAATTGATTGCACTCAAATTGACCATTTTAATTGATAGGATTCAAATCATATTAAATAAATATAGTACTCAACATCTGATTTCTTCCTACCAGTGAGTAAGATGTGAGGAATCAAAAAACATGGGGAATCAAAGCCAACCACAGACAGCCACACGATTTTATCCATTTTGCTTGTCTCTTGTGTTTATTAAATAGATCACAACATTTCCTTTGCAACTTGGGGTAGAAAAACAATAGATTCGGCTCATTAAGAAAATACATTGTGTGGTCATCCTCACAGTTCAAGCCAGTCCTCCATGAAAGCAATTCAGTTTGTCCTTCTCTCTGCAAACTAATGCTTCAGCCCAACTCTCCTTGAATAGTCCACCAAGTGGCTGCGCTCTGCAATTCTCACATCAATACTTTTCCTACAAGCCCAAAACTTTGTTAGAGAAATGGGCTAGGGACAAAAATGTTGTGACAATCCTAATAAATAATGAATTGTACAGCAGTCTTACCCAACACAACTCAATACTATTACAATTGCAAAACTGTAGTGTGTGTTTGGGACTTACCATTGAAGACCATTAGAGACAATAACATTGAAACCATTAGAGAACTGCTGTAGCCTAATAGTTTGGTTGTTCACCAGGAAGAGTGTAACAGTAACTACTAATCCAGACCTTTTTTAAAGGGAATAAACTACACACAAAGGTGCCTTGTCCTAGACACAAATTAGGAGTAAAAGAAGGACAAACTGATTTGCTTTCATTGAGGACTGGCTTGAACTGTGAGGATGACCACACAATGTATTTTCATCACAAGACAAATCTATTGGTTGTCTACCCAAAGTTGCAAAGGAAATGTTATGATCTATTTAATAAAACACAAGAGACCAGAATAAATGATGAGTGTGATAGTATAGCTGGACCAGCAGCATCTAATGGTAAACCAGATTCACAGGGAATACATGACATAGTATAGAGAAGTAAAAGTCCAAGACACAGCTTCATACTACTTGTCAAACACAAAGAAATGATACTAGCGGTTAACAGTATTGTGCCAGTAAACGAAAGGCCGCTGATTTGAATCCCCAAGCTGACCAGGTGAAAAATCTGTCGATGTGCCCTTAGCAGAGCGTCTGCCAAAATGTAAAAGTCAGTCTGTATACTGGTTGTTGGGGTGGGATGGCATGGGGTGTGGGGGGGTCCATGGATGGCTTTTGACCATGTCTTACTCATTAGTTAGAAGAAGTTTGGTCCAAATCTGACGATGGGTATTATATTTATTGAATATTATCTGAATCCTAGAAATTAAAATGTCCAATTTGGGTGCAATAAATTAGCTTAATGTTTCATAAATGACCATCTTACCTGTTTCTAACTACATAAACTATTGTATAACAATCTGAGATGGTGGGTGTCATGGCTTGCTGAAATTATATGGAATGACTCCACCATACGTGAGCTCACAGAGCACATGCATCCCCCAGCCCTAGTCAGCTTCTGTCAACAAGAACCGATTTAACATCAGCTTTACTGACCATTGTAGACCATTGTCCAGAACTAATGAATTACCAACTAAACAATCAAATCGAGCACCCAGGACAGGAGCATTTGCTAAAAGTATTGTACTACCTGCACAAATATTTAGCAAAAAGTGGGGCTGGGATTGGGAGATTCTGAAGAGAACTTGCTAATGATAATGCCTGACCTCTAAGATAATGTTGCTGAAAGTCACCCCAGAGTTGCACAAAATTGAGAATGAGTCATTTGGAAAATTACCCCATTATCGTATGAAATGCTGTAGATTGGCTATTGATAACTTTACACAGTTTAACATGACCTCGTCATTTCTATCCCTAGATAACCTTAAAATAACCCTCAATTCGAATAACAAGAAGCTATCAGGTGACCAAAATAGACCCAGTGAATTTTGGACAGATGATTGTGAATTAGCAAACTATAAAATTACAACCTAAAGGATCATAAGGAGTTGCTGTTTATAGGCCGGGATTATTGAAACAAATACTTATCGTGCAACAGGATGTGTGACACTACCTTTTAGAATTGGCCACAGAAATAGAGGTTTCACCCACACTAACTCTGTATAAACCCAGAGCCTAAGGTGTTTGCTGGAACATTGGCGTCAGCACCCTCTCTCACACTCACAAACACACTGCAAAAGTACTGGATCAGCAGTTGCCTTTCTGCATGAAAACCACAACAGCTTAGCAGAGCAGCTGAATGACCAGTCCTGATCCAATCCACACCAGTGTGAAGTCCTTGCTGTCATAAGGTTTCAGAGGTTACGTTTCACAGTTGTTTCACTTGAACTGAAACAATACTGAGTGCAGCATTCAGCCTGGCTTAACCAAGCTACCTACTTATGGTAAAAGAGCTCAATTAAGCACAGTGATTTCATTTGCTTTTCCTCCTGATAGTCAAATGGTATGCATCTTTGATTACAACAAAACTGTCTCTGTTTTTTAAAGAAGTGTAAAATCCATTCTGTGGGGGAGGCTACACATCTAATGCCCCCATCTCTGAATGAAAATGGCTCCTCAGATGCATGTTCTCAGAGAATAGAGATCTATGCCACTAAGGAGGAATTTCCTGTGTTCACACATCTTCATTGTATTAATGTGAGTAATACATGTATACACTCTGTCACCCTGCCAACTTATAGACACGTTGCAGCTAAGGTCTCCTATAGTTGAAGTGATACTTTGGGATTTTGGCAATGAGGCACTTTATCTACTTCCCCAGATGAACTAGTGGATAGCATTTTTATGTCTCTGTGTCTAGTATGAAGGAAGTTAGAAGTAGTTTCAAGAGCCAACACAAGTGTTAGCGTAATGACTGGGTGAGTTGTGTGTGTGTGTGTGTGTGTGTGTGTGTGTGTGTGTGTGTGTGTGTGTGTGTGTGTGTGTGTGTGTGTGTGTGTGTGTGTGTGTGTGTGTGTGTGTGTGTGTGTGTGTGTGTGTGTGTGTGTATGTGTGTGTGTGTCAGAGAGAGAAAGCGAGAGAGAGGAGGTGGGTAAGGGAATCTGACAGGGGACAGCTAGTGCCTCTGCCGCAGCGTTTCTATAAATTGCAGCTGACAGGTTACTGGGTATTTAGCACAGTGTAACACTCATCCCTTGGCCCCCTGGCTCTCCCAATCAAATGCAGTCCTGAAAGACAGGGTCTTGTCCCCAGGCAGAGTAGTCATGATCCAAGATGCTCCCTTTCTTACCACTTCAGTCCCATGTTAAGTCCTAAACAGTGTGTGTGTGTGTGTGTGTGTGTGTGTGTGTGTGTGTGTGTGTGTGTGTGTGTGTGTGTGTGTGTGTGTGTGTGTGTGTGTGTGTGTGTGTGTGTGTGTGTGTGTGTGTGTGTGTGTGTGTGTGTGTACTGCGTACATACAGTACAGTACAGGCTGCCTTTGTGTTTTGTGGTGCCTCAGCATAGAGATCACATTAACACGTGTGGTGTCACTCACATGGTAGCGACCTGCACAATATAACCAAAACAGCTGAAGCCTAGAGGGACTAGTATTAAATAGCCAACACCTGACTGACTGACTGACTGACTGACTGCAAATACATTATTTCATAATGGGCCAGTATTTATAGACAGAGGTAGGCTATCATTAAATATTTTGGAGGCAAGTGATTATAGCTTATTACCAATGCAATGAAACAGGACAAATTGCATACCAGCTTCAGAATGCAATTACAGTAGGTAGGCTTATTTGTTCCTCAATGGTCTAAAAAGGTGGTAAAATATATGCCCAAATAACATAACCTAAGTCTGACCCTGTTTCCAAATGGGCACATTTGTTTTTGTTTATTAAAACCATGCCCTGAGTAAGCATAGCTTACACATGTCAATGAAACTTGTGTTTACAAAGAAATGTATAAGTCTAGATGGCATCAAAGCATGCATTACTCACTCTCTCTACCTCTCTGTATCAATGGAAATAACATGACTCTGATACATGTGGTAAAGAGACCAATGGAACGCAGACCATGGGGTACAGAAGGAGGAAGCCAGATTGGCGCACATTCAACAAATCTGATTTAACAAAGTGGATATTTGTCGAATCTGTAATGATTGTAACAGGCCCACAATGTGGTTACTAAAGTCCGATTTGGATATATTTGGCTGTTTTCACTGCATAACATTTAGAAGTTGTCCCTTTTCAGATTTAGAAGATGCGACTGCTAAATGCTAACTCCTGTTCATATAAGCTGGTAACATAGCTAGCATAGAGGGATCGGTGGTGGTAGCCAAAGTTGTTTTTAACTGTAATGCAGTGGATTGCCGATGATGATATTAACATGCATTTGGGTTGGCATCCATACAAGCATTATACTCATTTTCTTTACCTCAACATAGTGTGAAATACACATACAGCAAAAAAGTATTTAGTCAGCCACCAATTGTGCAAGTTCTCCCACTTAAAAAGATGAGAGAGGCCTGTAATTTTCATCATAGGTACACTTCAACTAAAAAAAAATCCAGAAAATCACATTGTAAGATTTTTAAATTAATTTATTTGCAAATGATGGTGGAAAATAAGTATTTGGTCAATAACTAAAGTTTATCTCAATACTTTGTTATATACCCTTTGTTGGCAATGACAAGAGGTCAAACATTTTCTGTAAGTCTTCACAAGGTTTTCACACACTGTTGCTGGTATTTTGGCCCATTCTTCCATGCAGATCTCCTCTAGAGCAGTGATGTTTTTGGGCTGTGGCTGGGCAACACGGACTTTCAACTCCCTCCAAAGATTTTCTATGGGGTTGAGATCTGGAGACTGGCTAGGTCACTCCAGGACCTTGAAATGCTTCTTACGAAGCCACTCCTTCGCTGCCCTGGTGGTGTGTTTGGGATCATTGTCATGCTGAAAGACCCAGCCACATTTCATCTTCAATGCCCTTGCTGATGGTAGGCTTTGTTACTTTGGTCCCAGCTCTCTGCAGGTCATTCACTAGGTCCCCCCGTGGAGCCCCAGATCGAGGGAGATCGAGGGAGATTATCAGTGGTCTTGTATGTCTTCCATTTCCTAATAATTGCTCCCACAGTTGATTTCTTCAAACTAAGCTGCTTACCTATTGCAGAGCAGATTCAGTCTTCCCAGCCTGGTGCAGGTCTAAAATGTTGTTTCTGGTGTCCTTTGACAGCTCTTTGTTCTTGCCCATAGTGGAGTTTGGAGTGTGACTGTTTGAGGTTGTGGACAGATGTCTTTTATAGTGATTACAAGTTCAAACAGATGCCATTAATACAGGTAACGAGTGGAGGACAGAGGAGCCTCTTACAGGTAGGTGACCAAATACTTATTTTCCACCATAATTTGCAAATAAATTCATAAAAAATCCTACAATTTGATTTTCTGGATTTTTCCCCCTCATTTTGTCTGTCATAGTTGAAGTGTACCTATGATGAAAATTACAGGCCTCTCATCTTTTTAAGTGGGAGAACATGCAAAATTGGTGGCTGACAAAATACTTTTTTGCCCCACTGTATATACAATAGCCTAAATGTAGGCACATTTTGCTGTGGGGCAATGACGAGATTCAGGATGTTTTCCCCACGCAAAGTCACGGGAAGTAGGGGTGCAGCACCCCAGACAAATTGGAATAAATAAATATTTAAAACATTTAATTGTAGAAAAATAAATATTCACAAAAGTAATGCACTGGTCCTTTACTACTCCTGTATTAGCGGCCCCTTCATTCAGCCAAGAAATCCGTTTTTACAGGGTCCTGACCAATTGTGCTATTTTGTGTGTTTTCTTGCGCTGATCTGAACTTTTTTTGTACATAATGTTTCCTTCTGGACATCAGAACCGCAATCATTAACCTGGATTTGGATGTGATTTCTACTTCAATGAGCCGGCAGCAAAGGACATACTGCTCATCCCAGACCAGACCCAAATCCCCAACACTGGAGGATATACCTGACAAGACTACGTCGGAGACTGGATAAACCGCCTCTATCTTCAAACGTGTAATCCAGCGTTTCCCCAAACTCAGTCCTGGGGAACCCAAGTGGTACACGTTTTGGTTCAAATCATCAAAGCATTATCATGAATTCATTATTTGAATAAGCTGTGTAGTGCAAGGACAAAAACTCAAATGTGCACCGCTTGGGGTCCCCAGAAAGGAGTTTAGGAAACACTGGAATAAACTGGATGAGCGCCGTTCGAGACTAACATATTAAAGTGATCTGAAGAACTGCAATATCCTATGTTTCTCAGAGTTATGGCGAAACAAGGACTTTGAAAATATAAATCTAGCTGGTTTTTCTATCTATCAGCAGGACAGAACGGCAGTTCTCACGGGGGATGGTGTGTTTCTCTTTGTTAACAACAGCTGGTGCATAATCTCTAATATTAAGGAAGAGAGTTTATCTGGAGGTGAAGAAACTCTGGTTCACCTTTACTCCACACACAGAGATGCATACAAAGCTCTCCCTCGCCTTCCGTTGGTCAAATCTGTCCATAACTCTATCTTCCTGATTCCTGCTTACAAGCAAAAACTCAAACAGGAAGTACCAGTGACACGCTCAATACGGAAGTGGTCCGATGAAAGGGATGCTAAGCTAAAGGACTGTTTTGCTAGCACAGACTGGAATATGTTCTGGTATTTATCTGATGGCATTGAGGAGTTTAGACACATCAGTCACTGGCTTCATTAATAAGTGCATCGATGACGTCACCCCGACATTGACCATACGTACTTGTCCCAACCAGAAGCCATACAGGCAACATCCACACTGAGTTAAAGGCTAGAGCTGCTGCTTTCAAGGAGTGGGACACTAATCCGGACCCTAATTATAAATCCCTCTACACCCTCTGACAAACCATCAAACAGGAAAAGCGTCAATACACGACTGAGATCGAATACTACTACACTGGCTCTTTCACTATCACAGATTACAAAGGGAAACCTAGCTGCGAGCTGCCCAATGACGTGAGCCTACCAGATGAGCTACAGTGCCTTCAGAAAGTATTCACACCCCTTATTGTTGTGTTACAGCCTGAATTTAAAATGGATTCAATTGATAATTGTTTTTGTCACTTGTCTACACACAATACCCAATAATGTCAAAGTGGAATTTTTTTTTTCAAAATGTTTTACAAATTAATGAAAAATTTGTCAATAAGTATTCAACCCTTTTGTTATGGCAAGCCTAAATAAGTTCAGGACTAAAAATGTGCTTAACAAGTCACATAATAACTTGCATGGACTCGCTGTGTGTAATCGTGTTTAGCATGAGTTTTGAATAACTACCTCATCTCTATACCCTACACGTACAATTCTCTGTATGGTCCCTCAGTTAAGCAGTGCATTTCAAACACAGATTCAAACACAAAGATCAAGGAGGTTTTCCAATGCCTTATAAAGAAGGGCACCTATTGGTAGATGGGTAAAATTTTAAAAAGCAGGCATTGAATACTCCCAGGGGTGTGAATACTTATGTAAATGAGATATTTCTGTATTTCATTTTCAATAAATTTGCAAGAATTTCTAAAAACATGTTTTCACCTTGCCATTGTGGTATTGTGTGTAAATGGGTGTAGATTTAAAAAAAAATCCATTTTGAATTCAGGCTGTAAAACACAATGTGGAATAAATCAAGGGGTATGAATAATTTCTGAAGACACTATAAATGCCTTGCTTCGAGGCAAGCAACACTGAACAATGCATGAGAGCACCAGCTGTTCCTGACGACTGTGATCACTCTCTCTGTAACCAATGTCAGTAAGGTTTTTAAACAGGTTTGTAAACGGATTTCCAGTATGCTTACTCAGAGCATGTGTTGACCTGACATTTTCAACCTCTCCCTGACCTAGTCTGTAATACCTACGACGATGAGACAGCCTATGGGTAGGTGGTCAGAGACCTGGTAGTGTGGTGCCAGGACAACCTCTCCCTCAACGTCAGCAAGACAGAGGAGCTGATCGCGGACTACTGGAAACGCAGGGCTGAGCACGCCCCCATTCACATTGAAGGAGCAGGTTGAAAGCTTCAAGTTCCTCAGTGTTCACATCACTAAGGACCTATCGTGGTCCAAACACTCCAACAGTCGTGAAAAGAGGGCACGAAAATACCTCTTCCTCCTCGGGAGGCTGAAAAAATTTGACATGGGCCCACAGATCTTCAAAAAAGGTATACAGCTGCACCATTGAGAGCATATTGACTGGTATCACCACTTGGTAAGGCAACTGCTTAGCATCCGACCGTAAGGTGCTACAGAGCGTACAACCTAGTACATCACTGGGGCCGAGCTCCCTGCCATCCAGGACCTCTATACCAGGCGATGTCAAAAGGCCATAAAAAGTGTCAAAGATTCCAGCCACCCAAGCCATAGCCTGTTCTCTCTGTTATCATACGGCAAACGGTACCAGGGCGCCAAGTCTGGGAACAAAAGGCTCCTGTACAGCTTCTACCCCCAAGCCATAAGTCTGCTTAACAGTTCATCAAATTGCTACCCAGACTATTTGCATTGACCCCATTTTTTTTGCTGCACTGACTATGCCCACTCACAGTACTCTACCCCCACACACACTCTCCATATATACTGCTGCTACTGTTTATTATCTATCCTTATTGCCTAGTCACTTTTCCACATATTATCTCAACACTAAACTACCTCTTACTGCACATTGACTCGGTACCGGTACTCCTTGCATATAGCCTCGTTATTATTTTATTGTGTTACTATTTCCTGCATTTTTGTTGGAAAATGGCTCGTAAGTAAGCATTTCACTGTAGTCTACACCTGTTGTATTCCGCGCATGTGACAAATAATATTTGATTTGATTTAGGAATTTGTCACAGAGGTAGACAAAATCTTAAGGAACTTGTCATTTGAACTTGGTTAAATAAGCCGTGTTCTTGTGATGAGTCAGTAGTGAATATCTATCCCATATCTAACCAATCATCTCGACTCTCAGCCTGGGACTCCCTAAAGCTACGCCACTTAAATACAAGTGACTTTTCGTATCAGGTTTGGAGAGCATTTTCGCAAACCGTAATTTAATGTTCCTATCCTGCTACGTTAATTTTTCTAACCTGCCGCGTAGGTTCTAAAGTGATACGAAAAGTCGTAGCTGTCTCGAAGTGACGTGATTTTAGTGAGTCCCATCCATACCTCGTCCTCTTTTTCATTCTTGAAGCATAAACATGCCGCTCGTCTCTTGAAACCTTCACCATCATAAGTCCTCGTCTGGTTGGGTTTAAACTTCATCATATATTCTGCAATCTCCGTGCTCCAGGGAAATACGAAAGGTGGTGTGAATGGGGGATCTAACCAGATCAAGTCAAGTGCCTTTACTAGGCCAAGAGAGAAACAAGAAACCACGCACACAATATCTCCAAAGAAATCTTCAGGCAATCCAATTGAAACGTTATTCATCTATTCGCATACAAGCATCGCATATCCCGGAGTGTTGTCTGCCGAACATGCTGGTTGCCGTTGTCAACACACATATTCCCTACGCCAAACCACTGTGGTCCGCGAGCACCGCAACCTGCTGACCTCCGTACTGCGCCGTGTCCACCTATCAGCGCCACGCTACGATTAGATGTGGTTAATTCCATCTAACAATGTGATGACTCATATTTGTCCCTTTAAAATGTCAAACAAAAACCAAAGGTTGCAAAGCCGTTATTGTGCAAAGAGTTGTATGGTTTGTTTAGCTGTGCAATATTTGTTGTCTAGAATACATTTTAAAATTACATCTCAGCATCACTGTTACCATGGAATTGTACATTTCAATAACTAGGCATATCTCAAGCTAAAATTAAACGCACTCAGTTATCAGTCTACTTTTCAAGTTAATGGAACTACGGTTAACTGTAAGTCTACTTTAAAATCTGGCATAACTGGTTCTTCTTGGGCAAGTCAATTTCCCCATTTCGAGGTCCATAAGAAAACACTGCACTCTTGCCCTCGAAGCGCCGAGACAGAATGCAGTGTTCACCACCATTACATTTTACATTGTAGCCAGCTCAGTCAAATCTGCAACACTAACAAAAACTAGTATCAACCTTAACGTTACATTGCTGTCCTCTAGTGGTAAACCGAATAACGAGTATAAAGTGTCCCTGCTGTTTTGGATGAGGGAATATGCACAGAAAAATATAAATATATTTTGAAGGCGTGAGAAAATGTTATTTGTATCACCATGAGATGGCTGACTTTGACATTATCAATTGAAGAATAGACTAATACATTCAGTAATTGTCAAAAAAATCTAGGACCAGAGTAAAGATTAAGACCGTCTGGCAATAAGCTAGGGTTACTCTTCTTTCTGAATTCACCCAAGGGCAGTCATGATTCAACTTCAATGTTCAGCAGTCATGCTTCACTGTTGAATCTAACCTATGTTGACTTCAATGTATTCAATTCAACAACATAATTGAGGATATACTGTAAGTCCTAGCCTGCCATCCTTACTTCCACAAAAAACAAAGGCACACATTTTCTTATTAAATCAACAGATTTTATTTACAGAAAAAAAATGCAGGTGGACTGTTTTCCTACCATTTGGAGAACAGGAAAACGTGCCCCCCCCCCGACCCCTCCAGTTCAATAGAAATAATGAATTTACAAACAGTGAATTGAATACAGACTTTTCAAACCAAATACCAATATTGACAGTTGAGACAAAAGCCTTCATTGATCTCTTGCGAGTTAGTTCCTGCGATTCCCCCATTACCCCTAACCACCTACCCTTACCTCCCCCCAACCTCCTCGAGTAAAATTACCCCTAACACACACACTGCAGAACTTACAACTCATTACACTTTTCTGAAATGAATGCCATGGGAAGGAAGTAAACCGTTGTGTCTTGTAGCATTAGATTGTGACAAACAGGAAGAACAAGAAACTAAAAGAGCCATGTAGCCCGATGTCAGGAAAACATCCATATCAAATAAAAAGGAGAGACGAGAAAAACAATATATTCCTAATACAGAAGTTATGGAATTCCTGTCCCGCCACCCCTATCCCAATCCATACCGCCCTCCCTCCGCCATAAGACTACCTTAGGGTCTCTACACGGACAGCGGTTGCAACAGTTAAACATGATGGTGGCAGGCTCAGATTCATTGTTTAGTCGTTATATCATTACTTTGTATTTCATGTTAAAGTGGTTTAGCAGGCGCTATGTTGATTTTGTTTTGCGGCTTGGCCTTCAACAGGGTAATGAGTCCAACAATAGCCTGTCTCAAAGGGTGTGTCTACTACATGGGGCTAATCAGCAGATTTCAATAAACAACCAGCATCACAAGAAAAAAACAAAGTTAATAAAAGAAAAGTTTTTTAAAGTTTGGCCATCTTGGACAAGAACCCAGACTGTCTCCCTCCAACCCATCCCCTCAGAATAAAACATGGGACAGACAAACACTTCGTTTTTTAAATTTTCTGTACGAAGCTAGTTAAAAGCAGAGGTTGGCAGTTTCCTCCCAAATCAATGGAAAATAAAGCCAGGTGTTGAGTTAGATCTCAACCCTGGCTGCCCATGCATCTGAACAGTAGTGAGTTAGATCTCAACCCTGGCTGCCCATGCATCTGAACAGTAGCGAGTTAGATCTCAACCCTGGCTGCCCATGCATCTGAACAGTAGTGAGTTAGGACAAAGACGACAAGTTACGTTTTTTTCTCTCGTATGTGCATTTAAAATCACCAATTTACTTGTCTTTTTCCTCTTTTTTTAATATATTCCTTAAATGTTTACTTTATTATAATAATACCTTTTTTTTGCTCCAAGACGGTGTCCTTTAAATGCAAATGAAGTAGGAAGAAGAAGAGGTCTTGGCAGAAATAAGGAGTGTGTTCTCACACTGACTTCCCGCTCAGTTTCTTTCCGCTTGTTTTACGTTTTCTACACTTCTATGTTGTTTTGAGCGTAAAGCCTGGTCCATGTCCGGGCTGCAACACAAAATAAAGAAGAGAGATGAGGTCAGAAAGCAAGACTAGGTCCATTATAGTCTGTTCTAAAAAACAACATGCTTTGGTGACTGGTGAGAGTTAGTTCATTATTAGTCTTCCAATAGAATTGTTGAGGCTTCAAGTTAACTTTGTCACATTTGTACTGGCTGAATGGTAGCCTACATTTAGAGACTGAAGTACAATTTTAACAAGGTTGTGTTCATTAGGCACCACACAATAAAACGTCTGAAACAGGGAAGATTACCTGGACTTGTCTAAAAAGAATAGTTAATTTCCCTTTCTGTTGCGAAACATTTGAACGTTTCCATTGCATGCCATAACGAACACGACCCAGGCAAGTGGGGGTGGTGAGCGGGTAGGAGTACACTGCTCAGAGCCGGAAAAGGCTATACAGATACTCCTGTAAAACTATATTTAATACACCTGGATACACCTGTAAAACTATATTTAATTTCAGAACTGGTTAAAATTAGGTTATGGTAAGGGTCAGCTTTAGAATTTAGTTAGTCGTTTTGCAGGTCATGAGTGTCCTTATAGACTCTCCCCTCAGAGCCGGGTTTCATCTAGACTTACCCGTCTCTATGGCTTGAGCTTCATTGGACTTCCACTGCTCCGCAACATCATTCGCTAGAGGATCATCAGGGTTGGGAGCACTTAGTAATGCCTGGATTGATAGCAGGACAGTACGGATCTGCAAGGCTGGAGACCATTTATCTGTGAAGAGATTTGAGGGATGAAAGGAAGGAGGAAAAAGGGGGAGCGAGGGAGGCAGGAGAGAGGTTTGAACAATGTTTCTATTTTGAGTGATGTGGCAGTGGATAGGCAGTTAGTGGCATGTCACAGCAATGGGGAGATGCGGCTTGAGTGAGAGGTCAAAAGTGTAATCGGAGAGGCTCTTGATCTTCTGAGCGAGATTAAAAAGGAAAATCCCTCATAGTGCTCCCTCATAGCGCTCGCTCTTGATTCTAACGCAGTGGGGATATGGCAGGAAACAATGCCCAGGCCTATCCCACTAACAAGCCTAAACTTAATGCTGTGTATGACAGAGAAACAGAGCAGCTGCAGCAATGTGACAGACAGTTAATGCGATCTCATATCCCCAGTATCTGTTATCAGTCACCTGGATTGTACCTAAATACTTTTGATAAAACAGGTCAAATATTAGGGCTGGGAATTGCCAGGGACCTCAGGATACGATATTATCATGATACTTTGGAACTGATGTTCCATGTTTCAGATGTCTGCTGCAGGGGGAGCCATGAGAACACATTTTATCAGTCATAGAAATAAAAGTGCTGAAAACAAATTGGCTCCCTATTTCAAAAGAAGATGGAGAACAAGCTGTGAAGGGAAATAATATTTCCAGAAAGGTAGACATCCCTAAATGTCAGACCTAGAATCAGATAACGTTGGTTGCCACCATTTTAAAAAAGGAGGCATTTTTATTTCTCAATCTCAACTCGTAAAGCACGCCTCCCATTCAGATGCATATGCTTTTGCCTGCCTACCATTTACTAGCAGCGGATCACCCACCACTTTGCAATGTGAGCTTGAGGCATTCAAATTGTTTGGAACCTGAACGTTTTACTTCACTTCAAATAATGTCTTACCTTGCTTCAAAGTAGCCTTATCAAAATCCATCCATAGAAGTGAATTATTTTATAAAGACTGCCATTAACCAGCCCTTCTCTCCAGTTATATTGGTTTTCATATCAACTTTCTTTCATTGTCCAGAAGCCAAAGGCACAATCCTA